>NW_027104375.1:71040-76102 GCF_902728285.1 Clytia hemisphaerica
CCCCCTAACAAACAAGATATTTAATTCCTGTAACATGAACTCTTTGCAATGCAAACAGAGTGGAGGAATGTGGGCGTTCTGGAGCGCGCGCAACCCCTTTTATATTGATTCTAAACATTGATTTTAAACGTTACTTTTATTAAATATTTCCTATCTATATAGGAAATATTTGTTAAAACGGTAATTTTTCTCCTTCTCCTCCTCCTTCTCCTTCTTCAAGTCTAACGCTCGGTTTTGGTCAATTTCGTGAGTTTGTACATGAGTCTCTTTTTAAATCAAGCTCCGGCGGTAAAAACAGTAGGATGTTCTTTTTTCGAGGCGAAAGACGTCATTTCTTCGAGAAACGTCTCTGGTAAATATCCGTACGGCGCTCTATTCTCCTTGTCGATCGGGCAACGTCGGCCGTTTTAGAAGCATACTGCTTTGTTTCTAACTGTCAAAACAAAGATGGTAGAAAATAGACAACAACTTTTGCCCTTTCGCTACTTTTCTTTGCTTTGGTTTAATGCTTTGATGAGTTGAATTGGATCATGATTTTTGTACGATTGTCACAAGGAATGGTCGATGATAAACTTTTCTTAATATTCCTTTCTGGATTTAATGTTTCGTTTACATTCTGTTGGTTTGGAAAGAGAGCTGAGATGATACAATCTCTTGCGTCTTGGTCTTGGAAAAACAGGACATTTTATCAACTTTCACAACAAACTAACTTCAATTTTGTTTGTATATTTACATAAATCATACGAAGGCAAGTGACTGTGAATAAATCTGACCATGTTATACCTGAAAAATTACATACCTGCAATATGAAAAAAGTTTGCACCCAACGAATGCAATCAATCATCAATGCCGACAATGCAATGTTTTTTATCTACAACAATGAATTAACTGCTGCGGTTAGTGACAGTTAGTGAAAACTCGTTGCGGTTATAAATTTCAAATTTTAAAGCTGATAACCGGATCCGGAACACCACGGCCCCAATATGAAGAATGTTATGTTATACTTATAAGGTTTATTGCATTGAATATGGATGTAAATAATTTGAAAACACCTCACATATACAATCAAAATTTTTCTTGAACTTGGAGATTTTCTTCCCCGCGTGCATTTCAAAACGTGGAAAACTTTAGTTGTGAATTTAGAGATCTTTTGCACAGTGTGTTTTAAACGTGGAAACTTTTGTCGTTAATTTGGAGATTTTCTTACCGTCAACTGCTCCAACTTGGGACTATCTGACAAAACATGGGACGGCAATTTGGCCACCATTTCACCGAACCTCCAAAGTCATTTGATTTGAGTTAATGAACGGCGTATTAAAAAAATGACAAAACGATGGAGCGTTTGACCTCACTCGCGCGGCAAGTTACACACACGTTATTTATTAATCCCATCGGGCGATAGGCGGTTAGGCAGCAGGTGTTCTCTAATTCTACAATCAGCGCTATCAGTGAAAGTTATCGTGACATGTTATGAAAGGAAGTATGATTGATAAACTTGGTGGAGTTATCAAAACAAATTTGTTGTCAAAGAGATACAGACCAGATATCAAACAGTCCCATGTTTCGACCAATCGTCCCAAGTTAAAGCAGTTGACGGTATGTACATTTACAATGTGGGAACTTTTGTGATAAATTTGGAGATTTTCTTACACGTGCATTCAAAACGTGGAGAACTTTTGTCGTGAACTTGACATTTTCTTCCACATGCATTTAAAAAATGAAGAAAACCCAAGTGATTTCCTGGCATGACAATTTTTTTGTTCTGACATTTTTTTGGAAATTTTGATTGTTTCCAAGTATGTGACATTTTTTGCTCTTGCAGCATGCTTTTGGAAATCATAAAATGGCTTCTGTTAGGGGAATTTTTTCTTATCGACATTCTTTCAGAATATGAAATGTTTCCCAGTATATAAAAATGAGATTTTTATTTTTTTTTTTATTTAACTTTTTACAATTTTTACAATATTTTATATATGAAAGTATAATGCAAAATATTTCATCTCATTTTGAAAATATATAAAATTTTCTTTGGTTTTCTTACTGTGAAATATTCTCCTTTTTGTCATTCTTTCATTTTAAATATTTGCCCTTTTTGGCTATTATAATATTTCTGGAAATCACCGCTTAAAATAATAATTATATAATCAGGTTTTTTGATGTGTTCAACAACACTCTACTTGGCGGTGCGACGCCGGGTGACCGCTAGTATAATACTAAAATCCATTTAAAGTCCACCTAACGAAAATTAAAGTTCCAGCCTATTTGATTACTGCATTGTTATTCTCAGTCGGGTTCAGCTTGGATATATTCCGTGATCCGTAGCTTTGAACCTACAGTCATCTTATGAATAATCCTGTAAATACTGGCAATAACATAAATGGAATTTTGAAATTCTTAGGGACTTGTGTTGCTTGATGTTATCTGAGATTTAAAGCACTTTGAAATCTTTTGAGGACATCAATTATTATTTTAACATTTGTAAAGGAAATATTTATCCGCATCTTTGCGGCTCTTGTTTTTATTGAATCTGAAAAATAACCAAAGGAAATGTGATATTAGATTTCGAATCACTGCATAGACGACGGTCAATCTATTTATCTTGTCTTAACTTGGAGAGTCTTCTTTTCCATATGAGGAACATCACTAAAGGTCCACAGCTCTCTTTCTCAGATCCACCTTGCTGCCAATACATACTGTATACACCTATTTTCTAGAAGAGCTAACATGATACTGGGTGGCGTAACCTTTTTTCTAATACTTGTGAAATAAGTAATTGACCAACTAAGAAGAGAGTCTGCGGTCAATGAGCGCATGCATCGTGTTCGGTCCCAAATATTAGTGTGTTCCGAAAAAAAACGAATAAAAAGTTATTAAGAATTACGCCCCCGAAAACACCTCCTTCGTTTGACTTGACTTAATGACGTAATGACTTCAGCACGGGAATCGTTTACTTTAATGGGATAAACTTTCGCGGGGATTAAATTTCGCGGATTTGGGTGTCAAATCCCGATGGAAATTTGGAAGGGCCTCATCCGCGAAATACTTTTAACAAAATCGTGAAAATATTGCCACCCAATAGTTCCACCCGCGAAATTAAGTCCCTGCGAAATTTTTGAATTTCGCGGATAGGCCCAACCGCGAAATTTAATCCCCGCGATATTTTATTCCATTAAAGTAGTTATTCAAAATATATCCATTACCTTACCGGGGAAAAAATGTCACAGTTTTATTCAGTCGGGGTTTTTTTTCATCGGGGAAAAATTTAGTCACCTAGAGGCATTTTTGTCACTTTCCCCGACCAAAATTCAAATTCGTCACTTTTCCCCGACAAAATTTTAAATTTAGTCACTTTCACCCAACTAAATTGTCCAACTGAAATAATTTCCTTCACTAGCTCGAAAAAAAGATCTTGTAATTTGACGCGTTTAAAGAACTAATTTCGGTTAATAAAGGTGTAAAAAAATTAAAAATTCTAATTTTGGTTGAGGTTTAAAAAATCGGGTAAAAGTTTTGGTCGGGGATAAAAATTTCGGGTAAAAGTTTTGGTCGGGTGATAAAATATCGGGGAAAGTTTCGTCACCTCCTCAAAATTTTCGTCACTTTCCCCCGACATTTTTTTCCCCGATAAGGTACATGTACATCTTTTGGACCGTAGTCGCACCGTCTGGCGCGTGTCACTTTATTATTTAATTATCCCCCTAAACTCGACCCAATCCTTTTTTTAAACCTTTTTCTATTGTCTATAGGTGAGAAAAAAGACTGGGACGGTTTTAGGGTGGTAAAACGGACAAAAAATGCCTTTTAGGCAATTGGCGGCTACGGTCGAAAAGGTGTATTCATAAAACAAATTTAGATCATTTTCTGCAAGAAAAAGCAAGTATATAAAATGATATGAATTTTAAGGACTTTTCGACAGCTTCTTATGGGACACGCTGTATAAAAAAAATGAGCCTGGATTTAGGGGGGACGAGTATTTTTTCTTCGGTTTAAAAGAAAATAATATGAACTACTAAAGATACATTATTATCATTGCATGCATGAAAAAATACTATATTGTTCACCATATGTAATGATTATTTCGAGTTGTGTAACTCGAATTTCTCGGATTTATTTGCTTTTTTAATATTTTCAAAAAAATTGCGTACCAAATTTATAAATAAAGCAACTGAAAAAAATTTACAACCCTCACAAGATAAATATACTAGACAAAAAAACGTATAACACCTTAAACGAAAATGCGTTTCAAAAATCTCAGAAACTTTAAATTTCACTATGAAAATTAACTGATTTAATTTAGCGACGTCAGAAAATTTTTACTTTAAACTTTGAATAAATGAGTTGATTTAATTTTGCGGAATCTTGGAGAAATATTTGTTTTGATATCGCAAAATTAACAGAATTAGTGACAAAAAGGTTCTTCGAAATTCATAAAAGCAAAACTGAAATGTAATTTTTTTTAAATAATTCACTACAAAAATCATCATCATGCACGTGCTTATAAAATATGCTTGAAGTCATCATAATGTCATCACAAAAAATATCATTGAAAATATCCTTTTTTTTTTAAATATACTCGTAGCTCGGTAGCTACATAACATATACGAGGAAAAGATTTCAAAGAAGGGTTTAGAAGGCGGAGCAGATTATTATTTTAAAATAAGTTTCTTATAAAAATCGCCCTTAAAAGATGAATGGATGTAAAATAGTCTCAAAGGAGGGCAATTTCAAGAAAATTCATTTCATATGATTAAGAAGATTATAACATTAAAAGGGTTTCTTAGATGGTCTGAGATATTTTTCTTAGATGGTCTAAGATATTTTCCTTATCTCCTGCAAAACTTTACTTTTTGGCAAGAAAACAATAGAATTTTAGCGTAAGAACCCATGTAAGACTCACTGTACTTTATAAATAAATACCACCGTTAAGTATGAAATGTAAACAAAGACATAACCCAAAGCATGTGTCAGTGACTTGCTTATACTGGCAGCAACTGAAAATAGAAGAAAAAAGAATGAATTTTTTTTATTTTGAATTTTGTAGTCTTTTTGACATTAGACCCTA
>NW_027104376.1:0-104712 GCF_902728285.1 Clytia hemisphaerica
AAAATGTACGGACCATCTGGTTACTATGAGAACAAATTGTCCTTATATGGTAAATAACAGTGCTTCACGGATAGAAGCAGTCAGAGAAAGGTCCCATTCCGAAGACTTAAAAAATAGGTAGACTTCTGCATTAACACGCATGCGTAATATAGGGGGTAGGAGTGATTCAGTCACTTTTCGGTCGAGGTTGTGGACGGCTAAAAGTGGAGTTTTTTATTCTTCCTCTAAGACCTTTTCGCTTTTTGGTTATTTCGATCTTATCAGCTAGGGTCAGGGTTGGAGCTCGAAACATTGCGTCATTATTTAGATGATCTGTAAAGTGAAGAGGTTTTCTGGGAGAAATTGTATACTCGTCGGAATAGGAAGGACCTTTCTCCTTTCAACCTTGTCGAGTTTCTTAGCTATTTTATTTATTGTCAAAGGCCAGGCTATGAACAGTCCACCACGTTGTTACAACAAAAGGTTGGGGTTAATATGTTCTCCTTTCACTAGATTAAAATTACTAATGTTTAATTTCGTAGGGACGAAGACTGAATTGGAGACGTTAGATCTTTATGGGAAGAAGAAATGCGAATCGAGAAAAGAGGCAAACAAATTTATTTCAAGAGATTCTGCCTTTGAGATGTTCCAAAGTTTTTGAGCAAAATCAACCCAGATCGATAGAGTTGATAACTGCTTTTGATTTGTTTCCAGTGGTATTAAGATGAACCAAGTCATCAACGAGACGAAAGCATTTGAAGGCGTCTATACGAAACTTTCTTCAGTTGTCGAGCGTATTATCCAAGATAGCTTCGAGAAGTCATCCGTTATAGGTTGGTCTAGTCGATCTCCGTTTCAAATAGTCTGTGCTACATTGTTTCACGGCTCGTTGATCTAAAATAGATATAAGAGAGTATTATATGAAAGGCTAGACTAGAGTCTACTTCTGACTGAACCCATATTTTGAATGTTTTTATTGCAAGCTTTTTGAACTATTTTTTTTTGCTCTATTTTAGAATGAGACTGGAAAATCAAAAAAACGAAGAAGAACGAGGAAAATCTGAAAAGAAAGAAAAGGTTAAGAAGTCAAAGCCACCGACGCATCCTCAACCAGCTGAACCTCAAAAAATTTTTATCTTACTGATATTGTCTTTTCTCTTTATCTTGAATCTAGGTGTATGTGGCTTTATTTTGGAGTGTCATATGTGCAGGTTATATGTGCAGGTTTTGAACTTTAAAAGGCAGAAATTAACCGTCACACATTTTTCAAAATTCATGTTTAATTCAAAAAAGGCCTAAGTCCACTCTGCAAGATTTACTAAGTTGCACCTGGTACGTAAAAATATCTACTCTCCAAAAGAATGCCTTTTTATTGAATAAAAAAAACAAGTTCAATTTATGGCTTTCAGAAAACATTTACTTAAAAGCTTTACTATCAAAAATGCTTTCAGAATAATTTTCTCAAAATGACCAAAATGGACTTAGGCTTAATGAATTAAGGCTCACAGGACTTAGACCCCTTTTGAATTAAGGCTCACAGGACTTAGACCCCTTTTGAATGAAGGTAGCGATTTTAAGCTAGTGACTGTTTTTTGTCCAACTGTTCTCATCATGATATGACCTGAAGGGATGAAGTAGAGTAAACAGTTTCGAGGTTTCTATTGTAATACTCCCATAACAATCACACAATGCATCGCTTTTTTTTAAGAAAAATCAACAAATGCGATAAGGGATATCTGTGCATTATTTTTAATGTTTTTATTGCAAGCTTTTTTAACTACTTTTTTTTTGCTCTATTTTAGAATGAGACTGGAAAATCAAAAAACAAAGGAGAGCGAGAAAAATCAGAAAAGAAAGAAAAGGTTAAGCCAGCTGAACCCCAAAAAGCAAAACCATTAACCAAATCATCCAAAACTAAACAGTCAAGGAAGAAAAACATTAATAGCACCAAAAAACAATCAAAGCCAGTAAGATACTTACAGATATTCAATAGAGAGTTTTTCAATAGAGAGCATTGTACCATAACTCATCTCATTTTGAATGTCCAGGATCTCTCTCGTTGCTCTTTACTCATTTCAACCATTCTAAATTGCAGAAGGATAATTAAATAATGTAAGGAAGGTTTATATCGTGATCTTCTTTTTAAACAACTTAGTTTTATGAATGAAAAAGCATTATATTTATTGCGATTTGTTTTCACCAAGTGGGTTTCAGTGGAGTTAAAATACCTCAAAGCATTTATTTAAGGCAATATTGAAAACCTCAAAAAATTTTGGCTGGAACTTATTTTTCAATTTTTCAATTTCAGCAAACAGAAAAATCAACTGGAAAGTCGAAATCAAAAGCAAACAAATCTGAAAGGGCAAAAGATTCTGTTAAAGACAACAGTGGTCCAGAAACCAGTAAGCGACTTACGTTTTCTAATAAATGCCAAGTGATGATTTGAAGCTAGTGACCGTTTTTTTTCCAACTGTTCTCATCATGATAAGACCTGAGGATGAAGTAGAGAAATGCTGTATTAAATTGACACGAGAAGAATATTTCTTTTAAGATAATATCAAAAAATAATTTATTGTTTCAAGGACCCAACCGACACTGCTTTTTCTTAGATTCGTGTAACTTATGGCATGTCCAAAAAAGAAATAATTTTTGCACAGCGAACTGTGGCTATTTAAACATTGATTTGAATAAAAATTCCCATAATTTGGAAAGCATTAGCCAGCGGAAATGCAAAGACTGAATAAGAAGGGTACCATGATGAAGTTTCCCTGTAGGGGTATAACCCAATCGTTTACACCCTCATTTTCCCGAAAAACCAAAAAATGCTGACGTCAGCAAAACTTATTTTTAAAATAACACCAGTTTGTCTAATGGTATAAACATGATATTTGGACACCATTAAAAGGATCATTTTGAATATTTTTTTGAAATTTTGCTGACGTCAGCATTCTTTTGCTGAATTTTTTTTTGCTAATTTCGGCTTTGGTCCAATGTTCATGTTTATACATGGATTGTTTTTTGTTAACTCTTAGAAAATATCACCCAACAATTCCACATTTTTGATGTGTCATTTAATTTCTCTCTCATAGGATCGAGAGATGAGTCAAAAGGAGACAGATGTTATTAAAGCATTTCATGAACGCCAAGCCAGCAAAATGAACAATTTCAATGGTTTCTTGGTCGAAAAAGTTGACCCATCCAAGAACAAAAAGATTAAAACAAAAGAGCGAAAGAACTTTTTGGAGAAGTCACCAAAAACCAACAAACCAAGATTTGTGGTAAGGTCAGAGGCGTCCAAAAGTGATGCTTCTCGAATCGCATCCAAACCATCATCATCATCCAAGTCCATCTAAAAATCAAAACTTTCTCCAGTTGACTCACCACAGCCTCAGACCGTTCTATCGTCAACAAGAAATTCACCATCATCTTTCAATCAAGAACTGACTGAAGTCACTGCCACCACACCAATACCATCAACAGAACAATCTAAATTGCCCTTGACATCCCATTCACCATCCCCAGTCAATCAGTTATCAGATACTTCATTAAGTAAGTCATCATCGCCAGCATTGTCCTCTACAAAACATTCCTTCTCTACTTTGTCCTCAATCAGTGAATTGTCTAATACTTCATTAAATAAGTCATCATCGCCAACACTGTCCTTTACAAAACATTCCTTCTCTACGTTGTCCCCAATCAGTGAATTGTCAAACACATCATCACCTAAGTTATCCCCAAGATCAAATTTGCTACCCTCATTCAGTGGACAAGAGGATCCTCTCCTGTCTACTGCTTCAGCATCGCATGAATCAGGTGAATGTTCTAAGTTGGCAGAAAATGCACCAAAGAGATCATTGTCATTTTCCTTACAATCAGAAGGAAAAACACCACTTCCTAATAACCAAACAAGCAAAAAGATACCAGTTGAAACAATAATTGCAAGGAATGCTACCCCAGATTATATCAGGATTGGGTCATCACCTAGCCGCCATGACCCTCCATCTGCTGCTACAAGCATTGAAGAACTAAGAGATGAGGTCAAAGCACTCAGAGTTTTCGTAACTGAAGAATTCAAGGACATAAAAGACAGACTGGACACTTTGATTTCTGCACAAACCAACAACAATCAAACTGATGAATTTTTAAATTATATCAACACAGACAGCATCAATCCATCGTATTTGTCCCAGTTACAGTCAACAATTTCACCACAATATTCAAGACCTTTCAATGCACGCTCAGATGAACATCCTCAACATCACCACCAGCAGCTAAGTCAACAAGCCTCCAGCCATCATCTTCAACAACAGCCTGCAATTAATAATAGCCAGTTACAGCAGCAGAGCCAGCAAGCTCAACTACAGCAACAAAGCCGACAATCTTTCAACCATCAAGCAAATCAACACCATGGAAACACACCATCGACAGCAAACCAATCTTCCCAAGAGATAGAGGATATTTTTACTCTTTCAACAACATCTGAAAATAAAGATCCAAGAGTAAAATTAGCAGCTGAATATGGTTTTGAATTGATCAAGGGAAAGTTTTCCATCAAAGAGAAACTAACATGCAGAACATGCAACATCATTTGCCGTCAAAAGTTACAACAATTTGACCAGAGAACAATGACAATGATCAACGACGCAATTTATCTTAAATTTGATGTTCCTGCAAATTTAAAACCATTTGTTGAACAGTCTATGACTGCAAAATTGAAACGGCATCGGCAAACTCTAAGGACACAACTTATAAAAGAAGGTAAACTGGAGGAAATTTTACAATGAATTCTCTAAGGTGTGGCCAATCTAATTTTGTCGTTTTATGGCCAAGAAGCAACCCAAAGAAAGGGCTGGTCAGTCGGGGAAAAAATAAAAATTTAAAAAAGCACCACCAAATCAACTTAATTTTTTGTCAGGCATGTAAAACAACTAACTAAATTGATCTCACTTAACATGATTTTGGTATTTGTCTCTCTTCATTTTAAGAGTCTATATTTGAGAAGGAAGTGTTTTAAATTCTGACAATTTTCATCCAGAATTTTTTTGGCAAATCTAATATTTTCAACTTTATGGGACAAAAATATAGATATATGGCAAGATTAACAAAATAATTGAGCCTGGATCATTGAAATAAAGCAATTTGATTTGTTTTTATTACAATTTAAGATATATTGAGGATTTTGTTTCTTGTAATTATAAAGTTCTCAGTTTTTATATTTATTTTTCTTAGTGTATTAAACACTTGAGGTGAGGGATTCTTTTTCTTGAGAAAACAGCCTTTGTTTAAAAGAAAAACATTTACAAGAAGAGATGTTTGTGACACATTCAAATTTAAAAATGGATAAATAATTTTTTTCACAGTCCAACAAAACAACTCGAGGAAATCAATGAGGTGAAATTTGCGAGTCTGTAGTTTTTTCCGTGCTTAAGTCTAAACAGAGCTTTACGCCAAAAATACATTCGAATTTTAAAATGTAAACAGCGCTTTGAAAATCGAATGTTTTTGAGTGTTCACACGAGCGCGCAAATGTTTTCGAATGTTTTGAAACAATTTATTTTAGTAACTACGTTTAATCTGGACAGTCTGGAGAATCTTATTTGTCTCTTGATCTTTCGAAATCATTGAAATCCTTTTTTCTGAGAGGGGAAGGACTCTGATATTTTCTTTTTCTAAATGTTGTATATTCTTTTCATTAAATAGAGTCAAAATGTATTTTCTTTCAAAGAATTATGATTTATAATCAGGAAACAATTCTCAGTATATTGTACTGTATTTTGGATGCACAAGTTTATTGGGAGTTATAGCTTCAGTTTTGATTTTTATTCACCTCTTTGTTGTTTACAATTCTTTATTTTATTCTCCAAAAAGCTGTTATTGCAAATTAAGAACCAAGAAGATGGGAAAAAGAAAGAACCAATTTTTCTTCAGTTTTGAGATGTTTTTGAATTTGAAATGCTTGCTGGAGCTCAACTGCAATAAACCAAAGGTTAGTTAACTTTTATTAATTGTGGATTCTTGATGTTATTCAAGTCAAGCAGATGACAAGAGCAAGAGAATTCTCTCACTGTCAACTGAAGAAGGAGTTGTGAAACTTCTACCACTTCAAAATTGGTCGAAATTCATGGAGAATCCAGCCTGACTCAGCTCATTATTATTTGCTGGCAAATGCTAAACCCCCTTCACTCACCTCACTTTAGATATTTAATTTCCCTACAGATGAGCTAAGGCTCTTTCATTTTTTAATATCCCTATTCTGGCAGAAAGTAGATTAAAATGCTTTTAAGAGAATGGAAGTATAAGATGGGTATTTAAGCTAACCATCCCTGTCTCACTGAAAGTATCCTCTTTATCTCTAAGGAATGACACAAACATTGATTTATATTAAATTTATTTATATTCTTTCTTTTTCTTCTTCAGGATGTAGAAAGAATGGATTTCAGATGGTTTTGGAGTCATTTTTTCTGGATTTTTATGTCTGAGCAACAGAAAGTTTAAAATATATCGTGCATTGTGTATCAAAAAGTCACCTTGTTTTGTTGTTTTAAATCTGATATCTAGTCCTTCAAGTTTAGATACATCCCTGTACTATGAATGACCAATGAAATAATTCACAAGAAGAATAAAATTAATTTCTTTCCTTCAATTTTTGCAAGTTTCTTGATTTTTGAAGTTCATTTTGGGTCATTTCGCTTGTATTTTCTTCCCCGCCTCCTTCTTAAAAAAATTCATTTTTTTTCTACGCCAATCAGATTCCGCGTCTTTTTCCCGATCAGCCAATCACAGTGGCTTGAAGAGGGCATTACGTAATTCTTCATCTGGTCTGTAATTTTGATGTTTCCTAGAATCCAATGAATTTTCTTTAGCAGAGTAATGGGTCCCACTAAACCTGCAAATGCAGCAATTGTATTGGCTATCAAAAAGCCATTTTAAATTTTCTTGAAAGCCAGATAAATTGCGGACCGAACCGTGGGTCGGGGCTATTTTTTCATGGTCTCTATCTCGAATAACAGGAGATCAAAGTCTGGACTTCGAAATTTCCTTGGACAAAATAACTTCCTGAAGAAAATATTTAAGCCTTAAAATTAGCCCGACCATAGATCAGGTGCCCCTATGTGCAGGCCACCCTAAACAGTTGTTTTTGACCCTTAACTCTCGGCCGAGTCGTTGCTTTTTTTGATAAACAGCTATTTTGGGACCTTACTTCAGTGGTCGTTTACTCACGATTTTTGACAGTTTTAACAAAAGAGTTTGCCCTAAACTTCAGTTAAAAGGTTATATTTTCACATTAAATCAATTAAACAATATTCTGAACTTGTTTATACGTTTAAATTTGAGCTCAATACTCTTCATTATGAAAATCGCAAAATTTGATAAATTTTACAGACCAGAAAATTCACCTCATTGACACACTCGAGAATTCACACCTCATTTTCATTCCCAGTTCTTTATAGTCTTTGTAGGTACGGGGCGTCCACATAGTACGTACGCAAAGATTTTCCAAAAATTTGATACCCCCCTTGTACGCAGAGAACAATAGAAATGATTTAATTTAAACAATAGATGTACGCTTTTGCTAAACCCCCCTCTTCCCCCTTCACTGCGTACATACTATATGGATGGCCCCTACTTTTAATTTTTTCATAAATTCTTTTAAATTCACAATTGCTTTCTTTTCAATCAGCATCCCTATACTAATTATATTACATTATTTTATCTACGAATGTTCCTCTAAAAAGTTTTCTGAACACAATTTATTTATGAGATTTAGATTTTTTCAAAAGAGATTTTTGAAGAGTAAACACATGAGTCAAAATGCCTGTTTTAACATTAACCTTTTGAAACAGAATTCACAAATTTTTTCCAAAGCAATCCATTATAACTTAGCTTAATTATTTCAGTATCACCTCACAAATTTTGGCTAAACTTTATTTTGGTCATTAATTGGAAAAACTTATCGATTGTATCTGGAGGGAATGTTTCGCATCTGAAAAAAGGGTCAGTTGGGCATCAGAAAGCATGTCAATCCAAATTTTCTTATTTTCAGACCCCGTTGCCCTTGTTTGTCTGCATTCGTACTCATTTCAAATTTTTACCAATTACCCCGACTGAAAGCAAACATAGACGGATTTCAATGTTTTGATTTTGCCCAGGCAAACTGATATGGGCGGGCAATTGCCCGTTTTGATAACTACCAGTTATATCTCTTCAAAATTTATGAATAGTAAGCCTATATACCTCTGAGAAAACATACTAAAATTTATTTTCAAAAGTTACCACATCGTCAGAACAAAAAATCTGCTCGCCTCTAGCTAATGTTATGTTCTTTTTGCCTCCAAAAAATTGGACGGTAAGTCACGTGAGTGAGCAAATGACATATCATGAAACCGGTCCATACACAGATCGACTTGACCCCATCCCCCTGTTTGTTTTTGTTCGCTTTCTTGTCGACCCTCCTCCCTCAGCGACGAACGTACTTTTTAAATGCTCCCATAATCGCTTACGACCATCTGGCCTAAAATAGGTGCATATAATAAGTGTACTCACTATGATATTTTCTCCACAGACGCATGCTTTCAATCAAACTTCAGTAAGGATGGGTTCCCAGGAGATTCTGTTTTAGCTGAAATTCGAGACAAAATTCAAGTAAGTAGCTCCAGACCAGGCATCAATCAAGCACCAGGACAAATAAAAACATGCCACATTCAGTCGATCGTTTGCGTCTTAATCTTGAAATGGATGGAACTTTATTTCTCATTGAAAAGAAGAGCTTTTAAAATCCTAAAAAAGACTTACCATATAAAGATTATTTTGTCTTTCATTCCAATTTGATTCCACAGTCCATTCCATGCCTTTTTCAGAAGTCCAGGCGAAAAAGGTCAGGGTGATGTTTGTTCCTCGTGAAATGTCTTGCGTCTGTTTGAAGAGTAATTTAAGGAACGGACAGAATGTAGGATTCGCTGTTGAAATTTTTGCTGTTCTGTAAAATGATCACATTTTTTGGAACGTTCCGAATAATATACTAGTTTGTTATGATTTATTGTTCGCCGGGAAACGTTTTGACCGGTCAAAAGATCGCACCTAAGACCGGTCCAAGTTCGAAAAGACTCTTTGGTCAGACAGAGAATGATTGATCACACAAGTTTTGAAGGAACATTTGAGAGAACTCTGACACAATATTTACTGATAAAAGAGGTATTTAAAACCGGTTCGATAACCGCTTCGCCGCTCTCGAGCCGCACATTTTACCGCTCTATCCGCATCGAGTGCGATCTGATTTTTTTTTGTACTCCAAATCGCTTGGGAGGTCACAAATGGTTAGATCAATATTCTTATTAAAAAATATTTCTCATAAGTTACCACCCCTATGTTTTCATTTCTCCTTGTATATTGCGTGTAATACTTGTGGTTTGAGTCTATGCATGTGCAATATATAACGGGGACATATGCAGGATTCTTTAGTGGAAGTGACTGTTACTGAAATTTAATTTGCACTTCTTTATATATAAAATTTCTAATCTCTTTGTAATAATTGCCATAGGATAGACACTTCAAAGATTTGGACCGCAAACTTCAAATAATGACAATAAAAGACGTTGATGAAGTTTGGCCTACCATCGAACAGGCCTTGGCTGAAGTGGAAGATTGAACCATTGAAAGTTATTGCCATAATGTGTTCTGTAACATTAAAAGACACCATTTGCCGGATGGAGAACAAGTTTTAAAACATAATATTTCTTGTTAGTGCACTCAGACATTTATTTTCTGCAATAACTTGGGTCCCTTTCATGAAATGTAATATAGAAGTTACCAGTAAGATGTATTTTAAGTTTTACTCTGTAGAAAAATATCTGTTAATTAACATATACAGTACGATATTGGTAATTTTCATATTGCGTTATTTTTATTTAGTGTCAGTAACCGAGGAAGTGAGCCTCCATATCATTTTAATGGTGAAGAAAGCTTTCCCTAAAACCAACAATATCTACTTATTAGATGTACATGAGCCAGTGGCGTAAAAATTCCTCCTGATAAAGATTTTTAACGTTCAAAGTAGTGAACTGCAGTACAACATTGAGAAATATAGTAAGATTAGTATCTCTGTTTTTGTTAGGGATGCAAAGTTAACTTTCTTTTACAACGATTTTGTAAATCAAAGCGAATATTCTCATGGGATATCCTGTAAACAATTACTAATTAACGGTTTCATTGTTTTATCTAGGTGAAAAATGGATTATAGTGACGATGACGATGAAGAGGATCTGACAGAAACTAATGGTGGGAGTTTATTCATCCTTATTTCTCTATAAAAGCTGATAATTATCATCAATCATCTTTTGGAAACCGTCCATGACTTTTGGTATTGAACTTCCCGAAAAGCCAATATCTAAAGAATTTTCATAACGCTCATCCGTTTTTTTGTGTAAAAAGTCCCTTCTATTTGCAGGACGATCTGACATGAATGATAGTAATCCTAGACAAGAAGTTTGCAAGTGAACCAGAGTTAATTTTATATGATCTCGTGTGACAAAACATTCTAAAACAAACAAACTTAATCTGATGTTCTGTTCCCATGAGAACTAAAAAAAGTAATGATTTACATAAGTTCGCGGGCTGCTCTTTAACATGTGACGTGTCGTCATATGGTAGCATAGAACACAATATCTTTGATGTTATGTCTGCGAAGTTTCTAAATCATTTTAAATTATTTCATTCTAATCCACATTCAATATTTTTTTGATTACTTATAGCAAAACGTCTAAAAGCACTGGAAGAAGATGTAGACATGAAATCAAATAAGAAAGATTGGTTCCAGGCAAAGTACCCTCACTCGTGTGTGATGAAGTTGCTTTATATGTCACGGGACATGATAGAAGATAGAGAGTTAAGTTCCAAAATTTGGGAGGAGTCGGTGGACAAACACAAAGAATTTACGCTCAAATTTACAAGTCAAGAAGTGTATTGGAAGGTGAGATACATGATAAAGTGATGTGCCAAAGATACAGATCCTAAACGTAATGCTCGAAGAAGCTCGCCAATTTTACCGGCACACGCGTGCTTTAAAGAAAAGTATTCCCCGATAGTTTTTCGTTACTGTGATATGTATTTATGGTACGACTTTCTTTTGAGATATTTCTCATTTATGCAACTTTATGGAAATTGAGATTTTGTAACCTCCCAGGAATTTATTTTTGCACATATTGAACTTAGCGCGCCATTTCGTGCAAAAGGTAAAAAAATATGGTATATTCATATAGAAAGTAAATATGTAAATGCTAGAAAGTAAATTCTTGGCAAATGTTGGAAAGTTAAAAAGAATCAACTTTGGAGGCTTTAATTAAACTTCCTATTTGTGAAGAAAATATTCTTGTAATCGCAATTTTTAAGCTAAAAGATGGAAGAAACTGTATTCTAATGCCGTGTTTTGTTTTTAAGAATTTTTACAAATCTTCTTTAAAATTCACCGAGCTGTAAATATTTTTATAGTACTTTATTTCACGCTAAAAAGAAAATGTACCATTCAACACCGAAATCGTCTTACATTGTTCTTCATTTTTCTTTGAGATGTTAGAAGGGTTTTTTGCTCGATTTCTTTGACAAATTCATATTGACCCAGAAGTGATTAAATAACATTTTTAAAAATCCGTTTGCTATATTTTTAGGTCATTTCTTACATTATCATCAACTGGCAATTTCGACTAAAAACTGCGAATATATAACAATGTTCTTCAGTTCGTCGATATGTTAAATCAAGATCTCGTTCTCACCGCTACTTAAAAGTCAAGGACTACTTTTGGTTGATATATTATTCTAACTAGGTCTTTTTTTAAATTGACCTTAATGGAGTCAAAACCTCAAATAGACATGAAATGGGTCGGTCTATGTAGTCATCAGTTCGATTTTTTTACAGGGCCTCTAAAACTTTCACTAATTGTTTCATGAAAATTCAACAGGCTGACAATAAATTTTAACCCTCTATACGGAATTTTACAAAATATCAGACTTTAAAACTGTTTCGAACAACGAAAACGACGTTTTGAGCTTTCGAAATGACTCGAACTTAAAGCTACTGTTAGGTTTAGACAAATTTGAAACAAATTTTGAAAAGTTATCAAAAACGTAAAAGGACCGAAAAACTATACCAAATGACCGAAGAATAGCATTGCCAGAATGCAAAAAAAAAATAACGCAAACCTAAGCGTTATGGCCAGTTTGAGAGTACGACACGAGTGCATGCCAAATTACCCCTGAGAAATGAATTTTAGCTTTAAAAAAAAAATCTCATACCCGAACCCTAGACCATCATATATAGAACTTAAGACTACTTTAGGAAGGAATAATTACTTAGGTTTTGAAAATTGTCAAAAAATGGAAAGACAAAGAAAATGACAATGGGTCATCATCACCATGTCATCGTTTTGTCATTTTTATGATTTTTGAAAAACTGTCAGACTACCCAAGATTTTCAAACCTAACTCTAACTAATCACTATCTTAGGTTTGTGATGCAGATTAGGGGTTTACGCCCGGTAAACCTAGGTTTGTACTTTAAAACTTGGGTTTGCACTTTGTTAACCTAGGTTTGCAGTTTGAATAATAGCATATATAGTCCTCTAACATTGTTGAAATCGCTGACCATATCAACTCATAGTCATAAGAACGAAGAAGAGACTGGATGTGACAGGCAATCTGATTGGACTATGTTAACATAATACCTAGGACATGGGTTACTGTGTTAGCTCGGGGGCCACTTATAACTTTTTGATAGACTGGATGGGCGCTGATTAGTTGCCGGGTGTAATTTGATAGGCTCCACTTTTTGGCTTTGTTTGAGGTGGTAGCAAACCCGAACCGTAGTCTGGTTTCACAGTCTGTAAAATGTCTGTTTGGAGTTATGGAATTCGCTTCTCAGTTCCTATTGGTCAGAAATACGAGAACAATAGGTTCAGGGAAGAATTAGAATTGATTGGTTACTCATGTAAACCTTAGTAAAAAGTCCTAAACCCACAAACCTAGGTTTAAGGGGGGAAACCCAGGTTTACGAAGCGTAAAATTGGTTTTAATTCATAGAGTCTGCTAAACTGCGTGGGTTGCGTGGGTGCGTGGGTGCGTGGGTCGATATTTTTGCGTGGGTCATTTTTTTGCGTGGGTGCGTGGGTCAAAATATTTTTTGCGTGGGTCAAAAATTTTGCGTGGGTCAAATTTTTTGCGTGGGTCGAATTTTTTGCGTGGGTCGAATTTTTTGCGTGGGTCATATTTTTTGCGTGGGTCATATTTTTTGCGTGGGTCATTATTTTTTGCGTGGGTCATTATTTTTTGCGTGGGTCAAAATTTTTGCGTGGGTCAAAATTCTCTCTGTAATTCGAAAAAATGCCTTCCCTTGAAATTCGAACTGGTCACATCCAAAATGTTGGATTTGTTTTACATAACACGTTTTGGTTTATTTTGTTTATTTTGCATAGCTGTACAGTTCCGTACTTTCTGAATAACAATATGGTGAATTAGTTCCAATAAACGAGGTCGGAAAGAATGTTTCCAACAAAGGAGTGTCTTTTTATAAGAGGAAGCTTTATAGAATGTTTTTAGAAGCTTTATAGCTTCTTATAGCACGCTTTAATCTTTTGGGTTTCCTTTGAGTGTTAAAGAACAAAGCTAATGGCGACAAAATCTGAAATTTTTTCTACAAAAGTTATATTGATTAGGCGACCGATTACTAAACAATTTAATCGTTGTCAATTATTTCGTCCACCCCACTTGTAATTTCTCTGATTTAAGTACATTAAGGCCAATTTAAAAAATTGGACGAAATAAAGACGCTGTACTTTTTTTCAAAGCAAGAGAAAAGGGAGGAAAAAATTCCATAGAAAGAAAAGAAGCGGTCATATCTCATTTTTTTGTTTAAAGTTATAGTGTTTAATTCCATGACACTGGAATCTTGAAATATAGCATGTTAAAATTCAAAAGTGTGATCCTGAAGTGTGTCTACAAAAATTAGACGGGTGTGTGTTGATTCTGTATAATGTTATAGTAAATAAGTGCAGCTATGCAAAATAAACCACAAGGTCCACAAGGTGTTACTACATAAAAACTGTGTGCTTTTGTTTAGTTTTCGTAGATATATACACAACACATTTTTGTATAAGATAACTTGAAAATTTTAATTTGACAAAAAAAACGTCTTAGCTAACTCGAAAGTTTTAATTTGGTAAAAAAATCGAGTTAGCTAAAAAATCACCAACAAAATAGTGACCCACTCAAAAACTTTGACCCACGCAAAAAATAATGACCCACGCAAAAAATATGACCCACGCAAAAAATTTGACCCACGTAAAAAATTTGACCCACGCAAAAAATTTGACCCACGCAAAAAAAATTGACCCACGCAAAAAATTTGACCCACGCAAAAAATATTTTGACCCACGCACCCACGCAAAAAAATGACCCACGCAAAAATATTAACCCACGCAAAAATATTGACCCACGCACCCACGCAACCCACGCAATTTAGCAGACTCTAATTCATAAACCCAGGTTTACGAAGCGTAAACCTAGGTTTGCGATATTTTTGTGCATTTGAGCTTCCATAGTTTTTACCTTGAACGAATATAACGAACAATCAAAATCGTTACAAGAACTTACATATCCCTAAACAAAGTTTCAAGAAAATATTTTAATGCGCCAAGGAGATCAGCGGTGGAGATTGCTGGACTGGAGTGTGGTTCAGGTATACCTTACAGCATTCGTCTCCCTCTCTCTCTGCCTCTCTTAGTTCCTATGGCCCCTCAACAACAAGATTTGGGTAGTTGATTTAAGTTCTAGGCAAGTCTGTCTCTTGTCTGTTATTTCCGGGCTTCATCTGTTCTGGACATCGTTTGTTCCGAGCATCGTCTTTTCCGGGCATCGTCTGTTCCGGTCATCGTCTGTTTTCGGTCCAGTTCCAAACTGTTCGTCTGTTTCCGCCTCATTCTTGAACATATCTACTCTGACTACTGATTCTGTTAGTATCAAAGACTGTTAGAAAGAGGAGATCAAATAGAATTGCAAGTCAACAACCAGCTGAATATCCCCAGATGTATGAGCATCATTACGGTACCTCAAGTTTAGAGCTACAAACACGGAGTACCTGTTAATGGAAACTGATCCAAGGAAGATCCAGGAGTGTGAGGAAAGCGAAAGAAGGGAATTGAACCGAATAGCTGAAGTTGAAAGGAAAATTCGTGGCAGAACACGAGCATCAAGTGTTCATTCAAGCAGTCAAGGATCCAGTAGAAACATTGCTCAAAGTGAATACGCTGGAAGTTGTGGTAGTGGTGGCTCAGGCATTTTAAGGCATGTCCAAATGTTCTGTAATTTTTAATCACCAATAGCACTCGCCAAGAGGTGTTCATTCATACCTTTTTGGAAGCGTATTAGGGTGTAGAATATGAAAAGTGCAATAGAATTCTGCGACCAGATTTGGCATCTACAAAAATACCCAGCTACTCTGTTATTTCTATATTTTTATTCGTTTTAACTAAATGCTATACTCTGAAATCACACGAACAGAGTAGACGGGTCTCTCAGCTAATAGATGTCTGGTTGTCTGTTAAACAAAAAGTAAAACCGATGCCTGGGGTGTCTATAAACAAATAGAAACGGATCGAACATTACACACACAATGACACATTAAGCAAAGAACCCTAGCCTGATGATAATACTCTGAGTAATTCTATGAAATTCATTACGTATCTAGCGCCTCGCAACACGGCTATAAGTGTCAACACACTGCACCCACAGAGCCCTAAGCTAGTGGTAATCTCAGTAATCTTGGTAATCTGGCTAATTCCGCCTTTACGCCAAATTCATTACGCCTCTAGCGCCAAAACAATATCAACACACTGTGTAGTACACACAGAGCACCTAAGCTAGGCCATTTCAGTACTTCACACCGTGAAAAAACCAGCACATTGTACACCAACGGGACCTTGCCAAAGCTAATGCTGATCTCAGATGCCACCATTGAAGCCCTGGTATAAGCGATAATATGTATAGACCTCTTTGAAAAAACCACCACACTGTACACCCACGGGACCTTGTCTAAGCTAATGCTGATCTCAGATGCCACCATTGAAGCCCTGGTATAAGCGATAATATGTATGAAGCTCTTTGAAAAAACCATCACACTGTACACCCACGGGACCTTGTCTAAGCTAATGCTGATCTCAGCCCTGGTATAAGCGATAATATGTATGAAGCTCTTTGAAAAAACCATCACACTGTACACCCACGGGACCTTGTCTAAGCTAATGCTGATCTCAGATGCCACCATTGAAGCCCTGGTATAAGCGATAATATATATAAACATCTTTAAAAAAAATCACACTGCAGAATTTCACGAATTCTGAGAATTTTTTCGAACTAAATTATTTCATCATTAATAAAATCTGTCCACTTTTGACAAAAAGAAGCAGGCCAAATTTCAACGGTTTTTAGTAAACTGACCAAAACAGCAACCGATTTCACTAGTAGAGTGGATTTACATCTAGGAGAGAATCGATTAGGAAATACAATATAAAAAGCACGATTTCTTTTCATTTTATCACATTACAAAGTGAATTTTTCTCTGCGTAAATTTATAAAAATCTTCTGATCCGCTATTAAGTTATTCTATGAATGAAATTTTAACTTCTTCTCGCCTAACTACAATCTCCCTCGAAATATATTGAGATTTTAGTGTACTTTAACGTTTCTCAGAATTTAAAGTTCGGGCGAGAATTGCTATTTTAGCATTTCCACTTTCTTCCATTGAATATTTCGATTTTAGAGGGGTTTGGTGGCTTCTAGGCTATATTCCAAGCCTCATTCGAACAATTTTGAGCTTTTAAATCCTGAGATCCTAAGGTCCTAAGTCTTAAGTCTCATGTTAAAACTCTACTTTCCAACTGTAGTTTAAGACGCTTAAAAATCAATTGTGGTGTTCAAAATTACACCGGTAACTCTCCTTTGTCTCAAATATTTAGTGAACGATTGACACTTTTCAATGATTAAATTGGTTTTTAGTACAAGAACTATTTTAAAACTTCGTTCGTTACTATTCAGAAATAATTAATTCGGGGAAACGCGAAAATAAGTCCACGCGAAAGATTTGAAATCTCGTCAACCGCAAAAATAAAACCCAGCGAAATACTCAAATTCCGCGGATGGGCTAAACCGCGAAATTTAATCCCACGAAAATGTATTCCATTAAAGTATGTAGTTTTAGCCCCGAACATCAAGATTCATACTGTGCAGCATGATCCATAATATGATGGTTTGAAAACACGTTGACTGTAGAAGTTATAATTCAAGGCATGATAAGTTATTTTTTCCATAGCTTTTGTCTCTTTAAAAAGAATGGGCCATATATTTTTCTATCTGCGTCAGACCGAAAGGGGCAACAGGATATATATTTTACTAGGAAAAGCAATTTTCGCTAATGCTACTATTCCTTTAGGTTTCAAAGATATCTTTCGGGCATCTGAAAGCTTATGGTGTACAAAACATTTCCAAGACAATGATGCTGAACAGCTTCGATTAAAATGCAAGACGTTGGAAAATCGAGACAGGATAATGGCAGACATATATGGGAGTCAACAAGATGTTGTTCTCCGAGAGGGCCTTGCTGATGCTAGTGACTAAGACGATCTTTCTGCAAAACTGGAAAGCTTAAAACCGATCTGGGAAGAGCTCTGGTTTTTTTGACTGGTTCAAGAAAAACCGTGTACCAAAATTCAACGAATGTTTGGTGATGGACGCAATACGAAAGCATGGTTTTGAAAAAAGATTTACGACCAACGCCTTGGGAAATCAACATCGCGTCGAAAAAAGGTATCCGAAATAATTTTTTCAAAAAGAAAAGCTTGGTGATTTTCCTATGTCATTTACCAAATTAAATCGCACATTCTTTTATAAGTTATATACAACCGATGGGCTGCTGAGGGAAGTTTAAATAGTTGCTATACGAGCTAAGTATTTTTGGTTCAAAATCCATAAGCAACTTTTAGGCTGCAATCTTGATAAAATAACTCCAGCCATGAGCCCAAAATTGGAGTTGCTTATGAAATAAAAAAATGTGTACACACAACCCTCCTTATTAAACTCTTTTAGGAAACTCGAGACTTCAATCAATTATTTTTTAAAGAAACATTGGGCCAAATATGGTTTCGGTATTTCGATTTTTGATCTGCCACTAAACCTTTTACCCTAAAGTTTAATTTCAACTTTAACCGATTACTAAACAATTTAATCGTTGTCAATTATTTCGTCCACCCCACTTGTAATTTGATTTAAGTACATATATTGAAAAAATTCAATAGAAAGGAAAGAAGCAATGAACGGTCATATCTAATTTTTTTACCTTAAGTTATAGTGTTTATTTCCATGACACTGGAATCCTGAGATATAGCACGCTAAAATTCAAAAGTGTGATCCTAAAGTGTGTCTACAAAAATTAGACGGGTGTGTGTTGATTCTGTATAATATTATAGTAAATAAGTGCAGCTGTGCAAAATAAACCACAACGCATTACAAAAAAACAGTGTGCTTTTGTTTAGTTTTCGTAGATACACAACACATTTTTGACAATTTTAATTTGACAAAAAAAACGAGTTAGCTAACTCGAAAGTTTTAATTTGGTAAAAAAATCGAGTGAGCTAAAAAATCACCAAAAAATAGTGACCCACACAAAAGTTGATGACCCACTTTAAAAATAATGACCCACGCAAAAAATTTGACCCACGCAAAATTTTTGACCCACGCAAAAAATTTGACCCATGCAAAGTTTTTGACCCACGCACCCACGCAACCCACGCAATTTAGCAGACTCGTTTTTAACCTATGCTTTAAAATGTTTTAAACTGTTCTTAATATTGTGGCCCTTTTTTGGCCATCAAAGCCTTATGTTCTTATATAAAAAACGTGTAAATAGCAGCAATAATGAATAATCTTTCGTGATCGAGATAGAGAATATCAACACAAAAGAAAAAACACGAGAAGATAAAAGTTTATAAGCTTCTTGTCACTCAATATCTACATGCTCTTTATGCACGAGTCAAAGGTTGTAATATTTTTCATTATTTTCTTATTGTTATTACTCACTTATATATGATTCCTAAAATTCCTTTTTAATGGTGTTTAAATATAATGAGATAAGTTGGAACGTTTCAACAAAGAAACAACAATAGCGATAACTTTTTTGTTTCAACCCCTGAAAAGAAACTCCATCGATGTTGTCCTGAGAACCTAGATTCATGGAAGGAACCCGCATTCATTTAAAACCTATTTTCATATCAGCGCTTAAAGGACTGGTGAAAATTTGATACAAAAATCCAAGAATGAAAACACAGCCAGGGCCACAAAACAATGGATACGAACATATCACGCCTGGGCAGAACAACGAAATGCAACACTTGAAATCGAACTCTTCCTATCATCAGAATTGGATTCTCTTCTTCAAATATTCTATGCCGAAATACGTAAGCAAAACGGTAAATAATGTGAACCAAGCTGTCCTGTCAACATGCTTTCTGGTATTGATCAATTTTAATTAAAGAGAAACAAATGAATACAAATTCTCAATCGTTCGAGATAAGAGTTTTCTACATCAAGATGGGGAAGGCCAGGATTCTTAGAGAAAAAGTATGGGAAAACGACCGAATAAAGCGGATAGCCTGACCAGAACAGAAAAGGACATTTTGTGGACTTCTGATCAGTTTGGTGCAAAAATCCCAATGTCTTTAGTAAACACGATTTGGTGAGTTTTCTCAAAATTTCTGACTCCATTCAATGAAGGTGGAAGATTTCTTTTTCAAAATTTTGGACTCCGTTGGCGTCAAGAGCACCATTCAATGAAGGTGGAAGATTTCTTTTTCAAAAAGGGTGCCAAAGATAACGAGTGTTACCTTTTAGAGGGCATTACCAAAACCAGACAGAGTGGACTGCATGAGGTGTACTGCTTCCATTCCGAAAATATTTGCCTCAAATACCGCAAAATACCCTATAAATTTCTTCCGCTTGTTTTCGTCGAAATGTCCTCTGAATCTACGATCATTTGGTCCATTGTACCTTGCTACCATCCACCAACCAGCAACAAATGTTTAGTATAAAAGTTGGATGAAAATTTGATGAAACGGATGGTCGAAAACTCTCCTTTCAAAGATAAAAGTGTTGCTAGTCCATCGAAAAAGCCAAATAAACTAATGAATCATTCTGTTCGTAAAAATGTGGTAAAAACTTTGAAAAGCAATGGTTACTCAAAGCCCGAAATTATTGCTGTCACCGTTCACAATTCTGAAAAAGGGCTCGATGCCTATGATAGTGACGATGAAGCTCAGCAACAACAAATGTCTCATGCAATTGATAACGTTCCTCCCAGTTTAGATCCATCAATAATAACTAACAGTCCAAAGCAGTTACTTTGCTAATACACTGGCTGGTGAGTGATAACCGAATCCATCGACGAACTTTCAACCTGATTGATCGCAAAGTCCTTTCCCCACCTACTGTAGATCAGCATTTAATTTCAACAATTGTACAGTTAATTTGTATAATCAATGTCCTCCTCCTCAACAGCCGATTGAAGGCCCACCACCCAAAAGGAAACGATATGTGATTTATTCTTCGAATTCGTCTCAGGAGTGAGCTTTTCCAGTTGACTATTTTCTTTATTGAGAGCACTACCGTTCGCATCGTGTCCAAAGTAGAAATGACTTATTGTGTTTTTTGACACATGTATTTTTTGAAAATTATTTTGTTAGCAAGGGAAAATGCAACATTGACCTCGAATTCTTCTCTCTCTCAATTGTTTTTATTTTTCGAAAATTGGAATGACGAAAGCAAATATTTTTCTTTCCAAACAATAGAATGCAACACCTCAGAAGAAGAAAAAAACCCTTCCTCCACTTTGACTTTAAAGGATTATAAAAAAGGGAAAGAAAGTAAATGTTATCCATAAGCTGGACCATGTCACATTTTCATAATGAGTGGGAAAGTTTGTAATTTTTTTGGGTCGCTGATAAGCTAGTTATCGGACAGTTTCTCGTACAATATGAAAATATTTTACTCGCAACTGTCTCATAACTATAACTTTTTTTTTTAAATGATATTCGTCTTTACAAGTGTTTTTATTTGAATTGCATCAGAGTGCATTATTTTTTATATACATATGGTATTCTTTAAAGCATGATGTTATATGATGATATGAGCCCTCCCCCACTGGGGAATGGGCCCTACTGCTTACAAAGTAGGAATTCCTCCTTTTTCAAGTCGGAACGCTTAGCGAAGATTTCCTCAGGATTAAATCCGATGAATATTATGAAACGATTGGCGAGCAGGAGTTAAGTGATGAATTTGATAGGCTCCTTGAAAATTACGACCCAAGAACGAGGCCTTGCGTTTAAAGAAGTACCAGAGGACCAGAACACTTGTATGTTGGCACGACTCGTCATCTGTCTTGAGCGCATCTCACTTTCCCGTAACACTCAACACGCTGTACGACCAAGCCATTTTCTTGACGGATGAGGAATTTTTCCAGAGGACAGGTAATAACATGTGATACTAGACTTTTTGGGGGAGGTAATCAAAGAAACAACAAGCAACATGCTGAATGGACCTACCTAATGATTAACATCAGATGAAAATAAGAAAAAAGTGACAATAATTGTACAAAAATTCAGAATGGAAAAATAAAGCTTGTGTGTTGAATAATGTAAAATGGTAAAAAGGAATTTCCCCAAATACGAAAATCAATTAAACCATTCAGACCCAAAAAACCTTTTAAGCTGTTTTTGGCCCAAATTTGCCCAAAAAAATTTTCCTTAAAAATCTGGCTCCGTCACATTTTGGGCATTGCCATTTTGCATCATTGTGCAAAAAATCAGAAAAAAATAATGAGTCAACATTGAGAAAAGCTATATTTTCTTATTTGGTTAAAGGGAATCCCCACCCCAAAATACAAAAAATCCCGTCTTTTAAGGCGAATAAGAATTTTCCAGGAAAAACCACTTCAGCCATTCTTTAGAGAATCTTGCCCTCCATCTTTGTACAAAAAATCAGAAAAAAGTAATGACAGGATTTTACACAAAGTCCAAAAAACCCTATTTTTAGGCAGTTTTTGGCCCAAATTTGCCCAAATATATATATTTTTTTAAATCGGGCTGCGTCACATTTTAGGCATTGCCATTTTGCATCATTGTGCAAAAAATCAGAAAAAAATAATGAGTCAACTTTGAGAAAAGCTATATTTTCTTATTTGGTTAAAGGGAATTTCCCCAAAATACGAAAATCCGTTTTTTAAGGCGAATAAGAATTTTCCGGGAAAAACCACTTCAGCCATTCTTTAGAGAATCTTGCCCTCCATCTTTGTACAAAAAATCAGAAAAAAGTAATGACAGAATTTTGCACAAAGTCCAAAAAACCCTATTTTTAGGGTAGTTTTTGGCCCAAATTTGACCAAATAAAATTTTTCTAAAAAATCGGGCTCCGTCACGTTCTGGGCATTGCCATTTTGCATCATTGTGCAAATAATCAGAAAAAACTAATGAGCCAATCCTGAGAAAAGCTGGTAACAGACGGACGGACGGACGAACGAACGGACATGGGTTAATTTATAGAACCTCCACCGGGGTACCCGGAGGTAGGTCCAAAAAATTAACACTGTACGATAAACATGCCTTATAAAATCGTCGTATGGTCTCGTTTGTGAAATTTTTATTTCATAATCATAGGATTTAAGGTCGATGTCCAAGAAACAGTGGGGTGACCAGAGACGTACATGTTGGCGCGCTACACGGCAGATAAGAACCAATTGCTGTACAGCGAAATTCCATTGGATGACATTAAAAAATGTGAAGCATCTCCAATCCAGATAAACAAAGTTCCAATAAATGACCAAGTGCGATTTTTCAAATGTAAGCGACGATAAAAATTATAGCTGTTTTTAACCCTTTCCGAACGCATGGCGCATGGGTCACCGGGTGGCCCATGAATCGTGTTCTTATATGATGGACGGGCCACAGGGTGGCCAATAGCTTTGTAAAAGATTTTAACCGTATTCGTGCCAAAATACAATAACATGGTTTTGAATAATGATTTTGAGATAAATTTCCCGTAACCTGCAAAAAACCGCTTTTCGATATCTTGTTTACAACTAGAATTATAAATTTTCAATGTTTGCTGTAAATTTACGCAGGCTAAATCTGTAAGGGAAAAATTGCTCAAAATTTTGGACAAAAAATCACTTTACTCAACTTTTTGGAAAGCTTATGACATGAAATTGTTTTACCCGGTCAGTAATTCAATTCTCTAAATCATATTCAAAGTTCAAGGCGTAAAGCAAATGTCTTTTACTCTATTTCTTTATTCCAAGTCAAAAAATTTGCTATTCCGAAAAAATCTACCGATTTTTCAGTCACGTGACCAGGTGTCAGCCATATTTCAATTTTTTTTTGGTAGTTCAAAACCCTTATTACATGTGAAAAAAATGAGCTATCACTTATCGTGATATCTTTTATCAATCACTTTCTATTGCAATTTTAGTGAAGCCGTCATATAGCCGTGAAATCATGCGTGCGGAAAGGGTTAAGATAATGCAAATTACAGCAAACAGAAAGGCTCTCAAGATAGCTTTAAATCAACTATTATCTTATAGGAGACGCCCCTGCTTGTCAGCTTGATTGCGGCCATCAGAAAGGAGGAATGTATTATTGTTGGGCGTGCGAAGTGGATGGAGACAGAACATACGACCTTGCAATCACTGCAAACCATGTCACTCTCAATTCGAGAATCACTGATATGTTACAAATAACAGCAGGGCAAATAGGTGCAGAAAATTGCAGCACAAACTTTTACGCTGATCTTGATAGAGAAGGCATGATTTCAAAGCTCCACCAAAGAAAGGTAGGTCAAAAGCTAAGGTAGTCAGGACCTCATATCATTTCATTTTTTTTATATTAAGAAAATCCGTCAACATAGCTTACCCTCATATATTTTCTCTCTTACAGGTTTACATTTGTCATCTCGTCGCTCACCTTACTGCAATACGAAATGTTTGATCTGGTTTGATATCATTGATGCGATAATAGTGTTTCAAGCAAAATGTTAGTCAAAGTCGATATTCCCTTGAGAGGTGGTACTCTCCTCCTGCGTTGCTTGCTGACTTATATGAAAACGCATAATTTCGATAATTATGATGACGAGAAGTAAAAATTATATATGTATTGACTTTCCTAAACGATGTGATGTCTATCAAAGTAAAAAAACTTATACATAATTATAGCGATGTGTATATACAATACAATAGAAATACGTGCTTGATGATTAATATACAGGCTGAAATTCTCAAGGTTTCTGAGTTAAAAACTTTCGCGAAATGTATAATCCGATAAAGTAAGAGGTAAGAAATTACAAAGTAAAGATGCAAAATAATGACAAGCAGAAATGTTCGTGCCCTTCGAGTAATCTGTTTCAAATTTTAAATTTAGAACGTCATTTTATGAGCCCCCCCCCCCCCCAGTCACCTTTGCAAATCACGCAATCACGCCAAAGAAATTCCAAATCACGTTATCACGACTTAAATTGAACTTAAATTGCCTTTCGATCACGATCACGTTGATCACGCTGGTTATTCCGATCACGCAATCACGCACAAGAGTGATATCGTTTGCTTACTCGTCTATTTTAATTCATAAGCTTTTTCACATTGGATTGACACGGACGTGGAGCAAGATTGGTCAGAAAGAAGAATAGATTTGAAAAACATTATTTCGTTTATATCAGCATAATATAACAATAGGCCAGACATGTTCTGATATGAAATATGTGTCTGATATGAAACGGAAACTCTTATGTCAAGATTTAAAACCTTCAAGATTCTTAAACCACGAAATTACGTACTTTTTCAAAAACGCCTTTCACACCATCACGAAAACCGCTGGCGGGAAGTTCCGACATTTTTCAAGCTATCTCCCCGTGGCAAAATAAATGAATATTCTAATTGGCGGGATTTTTACTTATGACCTCGACTATAAAGTTGTAAAATTATAAATTAATTGTTTTTGTATGAACTCTGCTAAAAAATCGATTCTTTTTCAAAGACTTTAAAAGCTCAACTATGTTTATCAAAGTGTTTAACAGATGCTCCAAACAACATGGATCCTGTATTATTTTTTTTACCGACAAGGTATTTTTTAGGTATGAGGTCTCAAAAAGCTTTTAAATAGCTTAAAGAAACTATAACCGAACCATAACAGGGAGAGGGAGAGGGAGAGGGCACAGATGTTTGGCGAGGTAATGATAACAAGCCGAAATCTCACTTGAACAGAATTTCCGACATGAAAACAAAATCAGGGCTTAACTTACTAAATAGAAAAACGCTGCTTTCCCCTTAGGTGGTATGACGCGATTTGATTTTTCTTCGCGTTCTTTTTGTATAGTAGGCATTCGAATAAATGTAGATTTTTTTTCTTTTTTCAGAACGTACAACACAAGCTGAAACGTGCTTTGGATAGAATGACCTGATATATAAAGATATTTGAATTTTGATTATTTATAAACCACTACCCTTATTCTTTATCGCGAAAATACAAACTCCTTATGACCCGAGAAGTACAAATTGTAAAACTTGTTAAACAAGTTCGGTGTGAGGAGAGGGACATTCACTCGGATTAGGAAGCACCCTCCTCGAAATTTTCCAACTCACACTAATTTGAAAGCAACAAATTGCAACAATAGAAATGCAAAAATATTCTCCTAAATTGAAATAAAATGTTTCTTTTTTCTCAAAGGCGTTGACCAGAGCTACTTTTTCTTACACTCATTTGAAAGCAACAATATGAAGAAAATATAAAAATATTTCAATTTGAATGGTCACTTTCACTAATTTCTGGATACTTCTTTGACCAAAAAAAACCTTTATCAGGGAAAAAATGTCGAGGTTTAATTAGCCGACCAAAATTTATTTCAAATTCGTTTTTCAATTTAGTAAAATTACAAAATTTCAAAACCTTTATTTCTCAAATTACAAAAAGACATGCATAATGTGTAAATTGCACCATTACATAAGCATATTCGAGGCTCAAAAAATCAATTTTGCTAAGCATAAGGGACTATTCTTATCTGAGTCTAAAATACTTAAAATTTACCTTGCACGCAAGTGGGAATGACAGAAAATTGAGCCTGCCAGAGCAAAAAAAAAAAAAAATTACAAACCAGTAAAACTCTCTGCTCAATGAAGTACCTTAAATGGATAAATTTCGGCGTGGATTTAATTTGGCAATTGACCAAAATAAGATTTGACGATAGATCAATTTCGAAAAATTTGGCGGGGATTTAATTTACATTGGAAATTTTCACTACATTTCTGGGCAAAGCGACGAAAAATTTGAGGGGGTGACGAAATTTTTCCTCAAAACTTGTACTTTTTTTATCCCCTACCAAAACATTTACCCGAAATTTTATACCGCAATCAAAATAAAATTTGAATCTGATATTTTTTTAATTATTTATTTTTCGATTTTTCCAATCCAGCCAGAGCAAGATTCGTTAGCAACCTTGGTATATTAATTCACAAAAATATAATCTGCGCTTTCAAAAGTCCTTTATTTAGATATAAAAATCTGATTTTGGGTCTACTCTCGGGTACCTAATAGCCGCCCCCCCCCGCTAATTAATTTTTCGAAAATTTTCCACCCAGGACATTCTTATTCCATCTCCCCCCCCCCGCTTATTAATTTTTGGGAAAATGTTTTTGAAATTTCCCTTTTTTATCCCAATTCTGCTGATTTAGCCTCCTTTTCAAAAATTTTCCACCCAGGACATTTTTATTCCAACCCCCCCCCCCCGCTTATTAAGTTTTGAGATTTTTTCCAACCCCCCGGCTATTAGGTACCCGAGAGTAACTGTACATTTCAACTTGAGAGTGTAAGGATGTAAAATATTCAACCCCCCCTAACAATTTATTTTGGAATCTGAAGAATACCCATCCCGATGTGAATTGAGCAAGGAAGGAAAGTGAATAGCCCTAAATAATTTGTATCGTTTTCAGAATGACGGACGGAATCATCGCTACCAAAATTTGAATCTGATATTTTGAGACCTTTATTTACCGAAATTAGCACTTTAAACGTCGAATTACAAGATCCATTTTCGAGCTAGTGAAGGAAACCAAATCTTTTAAACGGTTTAGTCGGGTGAAAGTGACGAAATTTTTTCCCGACGAAAAAAAACTCCGACATTTTTTCCCCCGAAGGTAGAGCGCACAATTTAAGGCTTCACTTTTTCTTGCCTGAGAAAGGTTAGAGATTCATTTGTTGTAGATGTTGAGATTCACTTCATTGGGCGGGAGGATAAGAAAGTGGTATTTTATTGCAAGAAAGTAAATAGATGTGAAGGATTTCTCTTGAAATTTATCTTTCCAATTATGAAATCAAATTGAATGATTGAATACATCTTGACAATCGAGTATGATACCAGAGGTGTAAACCAATGTTGCAAAACAATTCTGTAATGAAAGCAATTGAATAATAAACTCAAAATCAGCAAAGCCTCCAAATGTATCTTAGCCAACATAAGTCTTAAAAGTTCTTCCATTACTTGCAATTTTATTTTTCGTTTCGAGGGGTAAATCACTAAAAAGAATATTGTACGCTTTTCCAAAATAAAATCCAAAAAAATCTAAACTTTCCAAAATTTTCCAAAATCACAAAAAATGTTCAATCTCGTACACTTTTTGGAAGTGATTTACCTCCTCGTTTCATTCATACAGATTCATCTTACCTATTTCGAAACGAAAACACCACGATTTTAATAATGCCATTATAATGCCAATGCTATTGTTTCACGTGCCGTGATAGGAGGCAAATCACTTGCGATTTATAGGATAAGCTATAAAAGAGGTACGGAAGTAAATATAGAACAGTTTGTTCAGAGGCAGACGTATGCATACTTGTGAAATTAAAAAACGTGAATCTGGGTTACTTTGGGACTTCGAAAGCAATTACGTCTTTAATATTGTCAGACATTCATCAACGGTGATGCAGATTGATCCAGTTTAGATAAAAAAGCTACTTACCAGTAAACGCCATATTTTACTATTCGAATTCAAACCAAGATAACCAACGTATTTCAATTTATTATTGTTATAAACTTTTTCCTCTGAAAAAAGAAATAGGAATATTACAAACAGAAACTTATCAAATCAACAAATCTTTGCGACTAGAGAGAATAGAAAAGTGAGAAAATCGACCTATATTCAGCAAAGGAACAAAGTAAACAAGTTTTAGATGTGTTGTCCGAAAACCGCCAATCCATTAAGTTTAATACCAACGATGCTAATTATAAAAAATAATGTTGATCTATGCAAGAAAAGTATAACAATTTTCAGTGACCCTAGAAAACCCCCTGAAGAAGGGAGAATTTGAGTTGAGAGAAAAATTTTAGTAACAAAAGAAATACATAAAAACATTTTTTTTTAAAACATTCACAAAAAACCAAGAAATACATGAAAAAAAAATTACAAAAATCGATTAAGTATTTCTATTTGAAGCCTCAGCAGTTCGAGCATGGGCTCTCTACGGCCCTGACCCCTTCCACGTCCACGTCCACGTCCCCGTCCCCGTCCCCTTCCACGTCCCCGGTGGTTTGCTCAAAGAGGAGCGTGTTGAGCAACAGCAACAGGAGCAATCTGCTGCGGAATGTGTGGAATGAAGTTCAGAGGAGCGATCTGCTGCTGCGGGATGAAGTTCAGAGGAGCAACGTTGTTCTGTGGAGCGTTGTTGTTCTGCGGAATGAAGTTCAGAGGAGCGTTATTGTTCTGCGGAATGAAGTTCAGAGGAGCGTTATTGTTCTGTGGAATGAAGTTCAGAGGAGCGTTGTTGTTCTGCGGAGCGTTGTTGTTCTGCTGAGCGTTGTTATTCTGCGGAGCGTTGTTGTTCTGCGAAGCGTTGTTGTTCTGCGGAATGAAGTTCAGAGGAGCGGTGTTGTTCTGTGGAGCGTTGTTGTTCTGCGGAGCGTTGTTGTTCTGCAGAATGAAGTTCAGAGGAGAGTTATTGTTCTGCGGAGCGTTGTTGTTCTGCGGAGCATTGTTGTTCTGTGAAGCGTTTGTAACGGCCAAGCCTTTTCAGTTCAGTGTTTTGCTCATCATTTTTGGCATTCCCTCACATTTTGTTCAGGTTTTCTCTGTGTTTCTCATTTTTCTCGGTTTTTCAGTTCTCAGTGTTCATCATTTTGGATTCTAATTTGTTTATTTATGTTAATTTATTCAAATATGCATTTTTCCAATTTTTGGTTTTGGTCAGTAATTTATACATTTTTATCATTTATCAACTTTGACCTATGACCTAGAATTTATCATTCTGTAAATTACACATTTTCTAGAATTTGCTTTTTAAGCGAGGACTTTCATTTTCACATCAGTTCAACAAGAGATTTCGTGGAGTGAACATCAAATTTTTCTAAGTCCAACTTCAAACAAGACTTAGTCACATAACTTATAAACTTTTCTCTCATCAATATGAGTTCAGTATATTAAATTTTTATCACACCACTGCCTGGATTATTCAAGCCTCACACTTCAGGCAAGCTGGTAAGTTTTTTCAGCCATTTTGTTTTTGTCGGCCATTTTGTTTTTTTTCTTTCTTGATGCTTTTGCATCATAAGGCATTAAGATTAGGCTACGAATAGCTTACTTTATTTTCAACTAATACTATTCAATCAATTCATCAATCAATATTCAAATTTATACATTCAAAAAGGCTTATACTTTAGTTTTTACTTTAGACTTAAGCTTTTTCCTTGTGATTAATATTTAGTATTTTTTCAATTTCAATTTTCAGTTTGAACATATCATACATCACACATGTTACAAACACTTGTGACCGCTTATCCAATTTATTTTCCCCACTCCGTGAATCCCTACAGCGTTGTTGTTCTGCGGAATGAAGTTCAGAGGAGCAATGTTGTTCTGCGGAGCGTTGTTGTTCTGCGGAGCGTTGTTGTTCTGCGAAGCGTTGTTGTTCTGTGGAGCGTTGTTGTTCTGTGCTAGCTCTACTGGCTGGTCTAAATCGTCCTGGCCTGGCTGATCTGAATCTGAATCTTCCTGGCCTGGCTGATCTGAATCTTCCTGGCCTGGCTGATCTGAATCTTCCTAGCCTGGCTGATCTATATCTATGACTAGGTCAGCTGTGACCCCTTCCTCGTTAATGCCCTGATACAAAGAAAAATTAAACTAACATGTATATTTCTTGTCAAAATGCTTCAAATTTTAATCTACTTTTGCGAACTTTGTCGGATGAAAATGATTTACCAAACAAAAATTGCCTAAAAACTGAGAAATGTTCCATGAATCCGATAAAACCAGTTTCACTTTAAGCTATCTTTTCCTTCTTAAAGAAGTTAGACTTGTTCTCAGACCCAAAAATTAAGAAAGAAGAAAACATCCCGAGGGTGTCAACCAAGTGGGGCTAAAAATCCTTTTAGAATTGGATCACTTAAAGTTTTGACAAATTCTTGAGAACTATTCTAACTGTAGGAAACAACTCAGATGCTATCTAATACTTACATAAGCTATTGTAGAGGCATTTGAGGCAGGAGGATCAGGAGAATCAGGAGGTTGAGGTTGATCTGGGTTAATGTGGTTGTCATTCATCAAATCTTCGATGAGGTTTGGGTTGTATGCAACAAATCGTCTGGCCATTATTGCTATTAATATTATATTCTGCTGGAAAAAAAAAACATAAATGAAAAGAAGAAGCCTGATGATGGAATAAAACCCAAAATTTCGCTTTAGTTTTGCTTTAGAATTTCTAATCTCTTATTTTTTATCAATATGACATGGCTAACAGATATGATAAATGAAGGGGGAGGGTGAGGGGGAGGGTGAGGGAGGGGGTTTCATCTCTCTTATTATTAGAGGTCTTATGGTCGCATTTTTTGATCTCATAATTATCGAAAAGTTTCACCCAAGCAGACAATGTCGAATTTATGAATGTTCAGAAATGCAGAAAGAGATTTAATCTTATGTTTCAATCCAAACTAACATTATTCAAAGAGAAATTGAAAAATAATGGGAATAAAGTTTTTTCTACGTCACCGTTGTGGTAGTCTGCGACGAAAAAGAAAAGTAGAAATGCTTACAAGTACGGTGAATGGAAAAGTACCCAGATTACCACCAATTGACAGGTTGCCAGGGAAGAAAAAAAGGGCAGCTGCCTAAAAGCAGTTGAAATTTTTTGGAGCATTCTAAAGAAATCAAAAGTATGGAATATATAAGTATGGAACTTAGATCCCTATACTTGGAAATCGAAACATCAACGAAAACGAAATTGTTTGATCTGAAGAGGAACACTATCGACAATAATCTCCGAGAGATTCTACAAGCTCTTCATGCAATCAGTGGATGTGATTCAACAAGTGCATTCAGCGAAATCGGAAAGGTACAACTACTTTATTATGCTATGAAATTTTTTAACAAAGAGCATGGAGCTTGAACGCGATCTTTTTCAACTTAGAATTTAAATTTGAGAATTCCTTTCCGTGCGCGATTCTTATTAAATATGTTATACTGTGGCATTCTCTGACATTTTGAGAAATAAGCGTTTTATCTGTTTTGACTTATATAATATATATTTTATATATTTTGATATATTATGATAATATTTTTGTAGGTAAAATGCAAAACAGTGATGATGTCGAATAAAAGATTCATAGAGGCAGCTAAATCAATCGGTAACAACTACAACATATCGGACAAAGTTATCAACACGTTAGAAGAATACATGTGCAAACTGTACGGGACTGATAATACCAATATCAACAAAGTCCGTTATCATTTGTTTACAAAGTCAAAAACAATTCCTGATCCGAACAGGTATGTTTTCAGTCCACATCCTTGAAATTTCACAAAAAGTATCTTCTACCTTATAGAGCATCCTTTGTTTATTTGTGATTGTTTGTTACCGTTGACATGAAATAAATAGCTACAAGAGGCTAATGAAATTCAACCTATTTAAGCTTACAAAAGTCTTAAATGAAATATCCTTTTGATGTGGCACTAGCATTGGTAAAGATCTGGACATTGTTTTATTTCTACTTTAAGACTTCCACCAACGAGAGACGCATTGTATCAACACATCAAACGAGCTAGCTACCAAACCCGAGAGTGGAAATTGGCAATGGACCGGTTTTATCAATAGGAATCCCCTGTTGGGCATGGTACGTTCATATTTATTGCTAATTTTTGACCAAATTTTTCAAATACGCTAGTAAAGGTAGTAAATCGAACTTAAAGATGTCGGTAGGCTTATGATTAACAAGGGTTGTTTTGGCCTATTTGGAGGATGCGTACTTAATGTCAACTGGATGGAAAACAAGCCCGCCCCTGACGCAGTTCTCGAGTTTGCATCTTGCAAGTGCAAGAAAACTAAATGCTGTAACAAGCAATGTAAATGTAAATCGCTTGGACTCCCTTGCACCGATTTATGTGAATGTGTGAACTGTGAGAACGAACCAATCGCCTCTGAAGAGCAGAAAGACGACGAAGTCGTCGGTGATGACGAGGGAATGGACGTTGACGTAATCGATTTTGAAGATTTATTGGATGAAGGCGATGAACAGTTCTTTTTATAACTTTTTATAGCTTTTTTATTCCTTCTTTACTCAAAAAATGAGCCTTATTAGTTAAACTTTTCTACTTTGTTGCTATTCATTGCTAAATCTTTTAACTTTCATCCAAATACATTCAATGAAATGTTAGCGAGTTTTTAATTGAAGATGTGCATCATTACCAGAGAAATTTACTATGTTAATATTGGTTTTGAATGTAATTTTGATTGATAATTATTTTATATCATTGTTTATAACAATATTGACATGCTACTTTCAATCGTTAGGAATATTACTTCAGTCGTTGTATGTTTTGTATTTTCTCATTAATTAATCCAATTCAAATTACAATTTTCCCTAGGATAAAGTAAAATTCTTTAACATTGAAGCTCGTTTAGTTGGTTCAGTGTTCTGCAAGAGTGTGTTAGTTTTGATTTTGTGATACTTTAGGTATTGCGTATGTTAATTTCCTCTATTTTTACGTAATTTGTTTCAATTTTATGCTTGAAAATCTTAATCATCTTTGACATTAAAATTCTTCATATTTCTGGTCTGCATTTTCTACTTTCCTTTTTTGACGTCAGTTTTATCATTTTGTTATGTTTTTTATTATACATGGTTGTCTTTGAAATAGAATATCTTGAGTTTCACTTAAGCTTTTGAAACAAAATTTTCAACAGCGCTTACTTACATGCTAAGGATTAATTCAATGTAAAAATACGTCAAAAAATTAATTTCTAAACATGTTTTTTTTTAAACGTTAGTCGGCAGGAGTAGAAAAAAAGGTAAAACTTTTGCATAATTACCAAGAAATGAAAAAAACTGGAAGGGATACAGCAATGTTTTTGCTATTGAAAGTTAGCCCGTTTTATCAGTAACAGATTGGCAAAGTTTCATTTGAATTCAATAAACCGTTTAAAAGTTAGATATAACTTAGTAAATATAATTGACCTCAAAAAAATATCGCTATATTTGCATTCCGGTCCGTAAAATAGACATCTACAAGAAAATTTCGGACGGCAAACAAGTAAATTCGGAAACTTCAGGCGTAGCACTACATGATGATATATGTTTGCACGTGCCTCTACGACTGTCATAGTTGACCTCTCCAGCTCCCGGACTATTGCGCCATTTTTGTCAAAGTATTCATTTTTATGCCCTGAATCTACCTACTGGCTACATACTTTACTGAACTCAGTATCGTCAAAATTATCAGGAAGCAAAGTTCAGCCAAAGTTAGCCTATCCCATCCCGCATACGCGGGTGATTTTTTGAAAATTAAAAAAAAAATTTGTGTCTTGGTCTGGGTCTGCAACGTGAGTTGATTTTCTTGTTTTTCAGGATTCCCAAATCGAGGAATCCAGACGTAGAGTGCCTTTGAAACTGTTTTACAACTTTTATTTGTTGAAAGAATGGTTTTTTTTAAATAATAACATACAACTAGATTTTAAACAATCAATAAGGTAAAAAGCCTACTTCTCTTCCCACATGCCTTGTTTGATACGAATCGCACCCAAGACGCGTTAGAACCACACGCTACCACTGATACGCTTCACACCAAAAACGCGATAGAGCCACATCCCTCTATTGATACGCTTTCGAAACCAAAATGTGTTAGAACCTAGAACCTTCCACTGATACTCTTCACCCTAAAACGCGATAAACCATACTCCTCCACCGAAACACGTCGCACCTAAAACGCATTAGATTCTAGATCCTTCCGCTGATACACTTTGCTCCCAAAACGCAGTAGAACCACACCTTTTCACTGATACCTCGCACATAAAACGTAAGCCAGTCTATTCCAAAGATATGTGTTTGGCTTATGATAGGATAGAATCCAGACCCTTTCAATCGTAATAAAAGTTACGAAATCAAAATTAAATCAGATGATACAGAGTTTTCATGAAATTGAGATAAGAAAACTCCTTTTCTCAGACTGTTTTAGTGTTAATGCCACCGCAGGAGGCCTAAAGCGCATTCATAGTTTCGTACGCATAAGGAAGTTGGATGAGTATCTCATAATTTTGCGCGCGTTTCAGTATGGCTAGTTATCCATAACATAATATTCCGCAATGGTCACGTCCCGTGGTAACTGAAAATTACTCTTCTTTCTTAATACGTGGGAGACATTATTTTCTTCTTTTGTTGCCGAGTTTACCTAACGGGTAATAAAATGAATTTCAATCTGGTTCCTGATTGTCTTCTTGTCTTTTCTTCGCAAAATTCTTCGCTCATAATTAATACCTTTATCTTGGAGTGTTACGTTTGAAGGTTGAAATCGATAGAGGGCAGGATGCTTCCTAAGATTTTAAATCGCTACATTATTACAGAACATTCCAAGGAATTGAAATTGACATCATACTAAATTCTAAAAAGTAAAAAATGTTTTTTTCTAAAGATACATTTTGACCAAAATTTACCTTTTTATATTCTGGAAATCGGATAATCTCTTGCATAACCACCTTTGCCGGACATTTGAATTTTTTGCAATCTTGTATCAAGATATTTTTTTGAATTGTAAGTGTGATCTAATCTCTGTTTAAATAACAGTGTTATTACTGACTTCGACGCACGATCCACCAAAGGAGCATTTCTTTGTGTTTAATTGCTGCTGAACTGGCGTCATATTCCCAAATGACATGCGAAATTTAGTTTACGTTAAAATGAATAGTTTATTTGATATACGTGTTGATTCCCAAATGACTTAGAAGAATTTGTTTGTAATTTATCCAGTCATTAGGGAATTAGGGATTTCTAGCTTATCTAGAAATTCAAGCTCCAAAAAAAAAGAATCGAAGAGGTGAGGTTGCGTGTCTTTTCTGAATTTCAACGACTAGAAGCTTCTTCCCTCAAAAAACGTTGTTCAATTTTACAACCTTTTTTAGGTTTTTGAGAATCCATCTCACTTTTTTGACTAGATGATATTTCATAGTAACATTAAACATGGGAACATATAAATAAATGAGTATTTCCAAAAACACAATAAACAGAAAGAAAAATAAATGCAATCCCGCACGAGTCAGACATACAGAAATCTGTATGTCTCTCCTTACGATTTTAGGTGAAGAAAAAAATGCGTTGGAAGTAGCTTCTAGTCGGTTATTTTCCTTTTCTCTCACGCGCGTTGAGTATTCAATTAATTTTTACATTATTTGATTGACAGTTTTATTATAAGGTTATATAAGTAATAACCGACTAGTTTACTAGTCTAAAATGCTATAAAAGCTGTGGAAATTTTCATTTAACCAGAGAAGGTTGCGAGGGTAGCTCACGCCAAATTTTGAAATGGTTTTTTGACAGAACTTGTATCAAATTATTGAACAACCTCACAACACTCATTCTCTACATAAAGATTTCAAAATTAGTAGTTGCATAATGATGAAAGAAGAATGCTGCTTTCTTGTTAAAGAGTAAGATCGTATTTTCTTATTCTTTCGTTGATTCGAGTCAAGCCACGTTACCTTGGCCCAGACCGCTGCTTGCACGTCGGGACAACTGCTTTGACTCTTGGTTTGGAACAAAGGAGATCTGGTTTGTTGGATCAACGGTGACATCTGATGTTTGGATCAACGGTGATTGCTTGCTGGTGGATCGAGGGGATTGCTGGCTGTTGGATCGAGGTGATTGCTGGTTTGGTCAACGGAGATTGGTTTGATTCGAGTCAAGCCACGCTACCTTGGTACAGACCGCTGCTCTATCTGCAAAGATTTCAATTGCTTCAGTAAGACTCTATCTACATCCGAATTCCTTTGAAATCTGCTTCAAATTTTGCGACTGAGGACAACCTGGTGGTTTTAGTTCGAGTCAAGCCACGGGACCTTGGTAAAGACCGCTGCTTGCACGTCGGTATAACTGCTCTGACTCTAGCTGCAAAGACTCGACTGCTTCGACAATGTCTATCAAACGTCACGTAGTCAACCTCAACTCAGCTTCATTGGTAAGGCTCTGTTCACACTTCAACCTTGTTTTGCGAAGTGTTCAACTCATCTGCTTCGACGCTGTCTGTCACACGTCACGTCGTCAACTCAACTGCTTCGACGCTGTCTGTCAAACGGCACATCGTCAACTCAACTGCTTCGACGCTGTCTATCAAACGTCACGTCGTCAACCTCAACTGAGCTTCATTGGTAAGGCTCTGTCTGTTCACACTTTAACTTTGTTTTGTGAAGTGTTCAACTCATCTGCTTAGACGCTGTCTGTCATATGTCACGTCGTCAACTCAACTGTTTCGACGCCGTCTATCAAAAGTCACGTCGTCAACTCAACTGCTTCGGCGCTGTCTATCAAACGTCACGTCATCGTCAACTCGACTGCTTCGACGCCGTCTATCAAAAGTCACGTCGTCAATTAAACTGCTTCGACGCCGTCTATCAAACGTCAGGTCGTCAACTCGACTGCTTCGATGCTCGGGTAAGTTATGGCATGTCTTAAAATTACCATAATTTTTAGATCGCATTAGCCGACAGAAATCGACCAAACAAATGACTGAATATGAAGGGTACTATGATGTAGTTTCTAACCTGATGTGTAACCTAATTGTTTTTTCGCTAATTTTCGCGAAAAACCGCAAAAACTGATAATTACGTCATAATCGATGACGTCATCAAAACTAAAAATTGAATTTCTCAAGGATTATTTATCCAAGCGTCTTCAAACTTTTACCAAAGATGTATCCTACTAAAGTCGATCATTTGGAAAAAAGTTTTTTTCGAAATTCTGATTACGTCAGCAAAAAATAGGATTTTTCGTTTTTTACTAATTTCTGCTGACGTCATCAAAATTTCAAAATAATTTTTTTTTCTAATGATCCTCTTTAGTGAGATGCATCTTTGGTGAAAGTTTGAAGACAATTGGATAAACCTTTATTGAGAAATTTAATTTTTAGTTTTTATGACGTCATCGATTATGACGTAATAATCCGTTTTTGCGGTTTTTCGCGAAAATCAGCGAAAAAACAATTAGGTTACACATCAGGTTAGAAACTTCATCGCAGCACCCTTCATGTTCAGTCATTTGTTTGGTCATTTTCTGTCGACTAATGCGATCTAAAAATTATGGTAATTTTCAGTTTTTGTGACATGCCATAACTTACCCGAGTGCCGTCTATCAAACGTCACGTCGTCAACTCGACTCCTTCGATGCTGTCTATCCACGTCACGTCGTCAACCTCAACTGAGCTTCATTGGTAAGGCTCTGTTCACACTATAACTTTGTTTTGTGCTCAACTCATCTGCTTCGACGCTGTCTATCCACGTCACGTCGTCAACCACAACTGAGCTTCGTTGGTAAGGCTCACACCTTCAACTTCGAGCTGTCAAGTCAACAACTGGAAACAATCTGGTGTTTTCAGCTTTGTTAGCTCCCTGTAGGACCCACTGGGGTTTCTTTCACCTTTCACCACTACTGCAAATATGATACTACGAGATGTATGGAAAGATGTCACAAATTGGGATGAACCGGTCAACAACGAAATTAAAATAAAGTGGAACAAATGGCAGTATGGCCTATCCACTATCGACATGTTCAAGTTGGAGAGATGCTACAACATTCCGATATCATTCAAGATTCAACAACACATCTTTGGCGATGCATCAGAAAACGCTTATGGTGCAGTTGCTTATCTCAGAACAACCACAGAACCGATCAACATTAGCTTTGTATCAGCCAAAGGAAGAGTTGCAACAACAAAACAAGTCCGTCTACCAAAATTGGAATTGAATGCAGCAACGATTGCAGTACGATTATACAGATTAATCATCAAAGAAATTGAGTTGCCAATCGAGGACAGTCATTTTGGAGTGACTCAACACTGACCCTCCAATACATAACAAATGAAAGAAATCGTTTCAAGACCTTCGTAGCAAACAGAGTCTCAGAAATTCGAGAAGTGACACAATCTTCACAATGGCATCACGTTAATGGTGAAGAAAATTCGAATAATTAAAAAAACGAAGTTGGCTCAAAGAACCATCATTCTTAATGGCATTCTTAACGAATCAACTTGGAAGGACAAGAAGATTGAAGAAATCGACCCTGGTGATACCGAAATCAGAAAAACCTTCATTTCAATGATTAGACAGGACAGTTCAACCTGGTTACCCTACACGGATTACTCAAACTTTAACAAGATTGTACGTTACATGATTACATGGCTTGGGTTCTTCGTTATACCCGTAACCTTCGAACTGAAGCTAAAAGGAAACGTGAGAAATCCAAGAAGGAACGATATAAAGGAAAACCATACCTAGCACCAGAAGAAATCAAAGCTGCAACAATTATCGTCATCAAGGATGTTCAGCTATCAGAATTCGATGAAGAAATCGATGACCTTACAAAGAAACAGGAATTTGAAAGGGAGAGCAAACTCTATATATTCCAACCATTCCTGGACAAACATGGTATCTTGAGAATCGGTGGTAGACTCAAGAATGCCCCTGTCTCACGTGAAGCAAAACATTAAATCGTTATTCCAAAAGGAGATGTTGCATCACTTATTGCTGAGAAATATCACAAAGAGAATGGTCACAGTGGTGTAAATCAAACCTTATCCGAAGTTAGACAGAAATATTGGATATTATGTGGAAGACAAGAAATCAAAACAGTCATCAAAGCATGCGTTGAATGTCAAAGATTAAAAAACAAACCTGAGATTCCAATGATGGCTGACTTAACTTACAGCAGAATGCAACTCAACCAACCACCAACTTACATTTCGAGCAAAAAACGAACATATTTCACCTGCATTCCCGAAATCCTTTGAGCTTCTGTAATCTGAAAATCGTGTGGTCGTTCTTAATTCGTACTCTTTTTACTCGTATTTTTTTGGAGATGATGATGAATATTATATTTCTGAATCAGAGGAAAGTGTTAATGGAGAAAACGATGACGAGGACTACCAGGAAGAAAATAGCAGTGAAACAGATATGATTCAAAAAGAAGAAGTTGAAGGTGACATTTAAATTAATAGTGAGGAAAAGAATAAGCAACCAACACCAGGTAAGCGTGTAAATTTTAACCCGGATGATATGGGGCCGTCCACATAGTACGTACGCACTAAAATGTCGAAAATCAGATACCCCTCCCCCTGTACGCAAGCGTACGCAAATGGCTATACCCCCTGGTAAGTTCGTACTTTTCATCCAGACCCCAGCAAACACATGACGTCATTATGACGTTCAATTTACATCATTTTTACGTCACATCCTAATATGATGTAAATTCAACACCAATATGACATCAGATTACACGACATTTGTATCCGAACATTCATTTGATGTTGAAACAAGAAGCCCGTTGGGCGTGAAGGCCCAGCGAAAAGTAACGTGTTGAAAACGAGCGTGCAAAACAGCAAATGCATGACCCCGTTGACATGGATCAAAGTGAAGACAGGAAAAAAAATTCAAAATCACCGCGGTACTTCTCATTGGTTAGACGCTTGAAATTTTATTGAATGATCTCCTACCAACCGGGCCTACACAGGCGCAGGTTCAACTTTCCAATAAAATTCGGTTAGTGTAAAACGCAGGTCACAGGTCACAGGTCGCAGGTCACAGGTCAACAAAGTGCAGACCGGAAAAAAAATAAGATCATAACATATACATAACATAACATCAATACATAGCGCATTAAATTACAAAAAAGTAATACAGCTATTTAGATATTATAAAATGACAATTGAATAGAATAACAACCTATTTTGACATAGTGACACTTACTTACAAAAATAATGACAAAATCATAAAATATGATGCTTAGCAAGACAAAAGCACGAAAAATATTTATTATACATAATGTGATGTGGATGGTGTGAATGGATATAAAATGGCACCAAACAGAAGCTTGCAAGGACCCTAAGAGAGTGGTTTTAGAAGGATGGAACTAATTAATTATTCAATTGTCATTATAATGACTTAATGACAATTTTTGACAAAAATATTGACAGAATTACAAAATATCATGTCTTGCAAGAGAAAAACACCAAAAATATTCAGCATGCCGAATGCGATGATAACAATATGGCTGGATATAAAATTACACCAATCAGTAGCTCGTGAGTTCTCTGAGAAGGTAGTTTTAGAGCGATTTGTTTTATTATATGTAACCATCATATAACATTACAAACATTACAATATGTAATATACCTGTTATACGTATAATATGGTTTCAAATATTTTCTGGTCTGCGTTATACACGGCGCAAACTGCGAAAGATCGATAAAAGCACATGGTTAAATTTTGATGTTTGAAATGGTTTTATATGGATGAAATTGCTTGAGAATTATGTTTTTGATAATTCTTTGTGTTTTCCAAACACTTTCCTCTGCAATGACATTGATTAGAGTTAACCTGTCATCACTGACCTGTGACCTGTGACCTGCGACCTGTGACCTGTGACCTGCGTTTTACACTAACCGAATAAAATTCTAGCCTGTGTATCCAGACTCAAAATTTCAGAAAAAAAAATCTTATCTGGTGTAACTAAAAATGTCGGGTACAGTTTGTTTGATACTGCCTGTGAGTGAACCCTTGTTGACAGACTATCAAAACCCAGGGCAGACACACATAATTAACTTACCATATAACCTCTTTTACAAACTCAAAAAACTTTCAAAACTACTTTAAACTACATCAAAACATCAGCCACATCAGGCCATATTTGAGGTATTTTCCATTTTGTTTAGAAATGAACCTGTGTTTTCATTTTCATTTGTTCATCTTTTTTCACAAGGTCAGCTTTTTCCATAAATTATGCGCGCCCATAGAAAAATATAAAAAAATCCCCCGAATATTCTGCTTAGTGAGTGGGCGCTTTTTAACGAATTAGGTGCACTCACATATGCAGGGAGAAATATCCCTGCAGGCATGTTAGTTGGACCAGACCGTAAACAAGAAAAATGATTTTTAAAGAACTAGACGGTAAAATAGTTTTTACGGTCTGCATATACAAGCTAATAAAATTCATGTGGTTAATGTGAGTTAACAGTTAATGCGAAGATCCAGAAATGACCATTTTCACTGTTCATGCCTTGCAACCATGATCAATCTAGTTTGAATTTGCCCATGAGCTGCATTTTAGTGCCATTAGCAGATTCCAGAATCAGTTTATATACTTTGAATAATTACCATCAACTGCTCCAACTTGGGACTATCTGAAAAAACATGGGACGGCAATCGGCCACCATTTCACCGAACTTCCAAAGTCATTTGATTTGAGTTAGGGAAAGGCGTATTTAAAAATGCACGATTTCTATTTCGATTTTACAGTAAGTGAAAATACAGACCAGATATGCAACAGTCCCATGTTTCGACCAATCGTCCCAAGTTAGAGACGGTTGACGGTATGTGAGTCGAGTTTGAAAAATCAAGCCACCGCCTGTTTAATGCGACAGATCCAGAATTGACCATTTTATTTAATGTGTAGAATCATGAAAAAAAGTCCCAATCTTGTTAAAGTTTACACATGAGCTGCATTTTAGTCTCCGCTAACAAATTCCAATAATCAGATTTGAAATAATTCTGTGTCGAGTTTGAAAAATCAAACCACCGCACCAATCGTCAAACGAGACAGATCCAGAAATAACCATTTTCACGCGTAGCCTCATGGAAAAAGTACCAATCTTGTTCCAATTTACACATGAGCTCCATTTTAGTGTCCATTACCAAATTCCAGAATCAGTTTACTTTTAATAATCATGTGTCGAGTTTGAAAATTATACCACGTCCCACCAGCAGCCACTGACCGTTGTTAGCGACAGATCCAGAAGTGACTGTTTTCTTGTGTAGCATCAAGGAAAAAGTTCCAATCTTATTCAAATTTACACATGAGCTGCATTTCAGTTTATTTATTTCTATGTCAGAAGTCATTATTTCCTAAAAATAAAGTCTTTTCGAAAGCAATAAACTAAAAATAAAAGTGATTTTTAAGGTAGAATTTTCACTCATAAAACTTTATGAAAACTTGAGCAAAGACTATAAGATATGGCAGAATGTTGAAAAAGGTTTATAAAAGAAAATCATTACAAAATATCTTTGGTTTGAAAGTCTCTTGACCACTAAAGCAAAGAAAATGTTCAAGAAAGTATGAATCGACCTCCTCGCTTCGACCGCCATTTTGTTTTGTTTTGAAATTTGTTTTTGAAGGAGCGCGAAATCAGAAAATATATCATTTATAGCCAGTATCCGACTTTAGCAACCTTTTCCCTCTCCAAACGGCAAAATTAAAAAGTGTGTTACTATAGTTTCAAGCGCCGTTTCTACCAAAACGGACGGACAGACAGCGGAAGGACGCAACGGACGGAAAGTTGCAAATGAAAGGCCCTATCGCTAGCGCTGGGCCAATGATCTTTCTTTTAGTGACATCAGAATCAGACAAGAAAATGAATGTTTGAATGATGTCATGTATAAGAATGTCAGAGCTAAGATGTCAGTTTGACGTTAATTTAATGTCTTTTTTGAGACGTAATTTACAGACCCTGATAACGATGTCATATAGATATACGGTATTCAGACATCATAAAACAAATATTAAAACAATATCTTTTCGATGTAACATTTTAGACGTTTTAAATATGTTGAAAAATGAACGTTTGAATGATGTCATGTATATGAATGTCAGAGCTAAGATGTCAGTTTGACATTAATTTAATGTCTTTTTTGAGAAGTAATTTACAGACCCTGATAACGATGTCATATAGATATACGGTATTCAGACATCATAAAACAAATATTAAAACAATATCTTTTCGATGTAACATTTTAGACGTTTAAATATGTTTGAAAAATGAATGTTTGAATGATGTCATGTATAAGAATGTCAGAGCTAAGATATCAGTTTGACATTAATTTAATGCCTTTAAAAACGAAAAACGACTTATTAAGTCTTTTCTATTTGGAAAATGCTCCATCCTTAAGCCACCACAAATTTTACTTGTTTCCGCCGGTTGATAATCTTTTTCGAGTCAACCGGTCTCAAGAAAATGAATAAATTATTTTCGTTTTACAAACTTTCTCTAGATTTGGGACATTATTTGCATGGTCAAAGCTGTCTGGTCTGGTTTTGTTGATATAACAGTTGGTAAAACCCAAAATAGGTCTTTTCTTTCGTCACCCGGTAAGGTAGACAGGAAACCTGTCCTGTATTTTTATAATCTGATGTATACAGGACGGGTATGACCTGTGAACCAGTGGGAAATTCGCATTAAGCGCTGTCCTCACTTTTTAAAATAAAAACCAAATTTCGGAAGTTGCGTTTTCTCCAAGAAAGTGCGACCAGTGAAAAAATAACAGAATTTGATTGGCTGTGTTTTCAACCGTTATTAGGATCTGGGAAATTCAAACTATCAGCCCATACCATGCTATATATCTCGCCATCAGTATATAAAATAAGAAATTATAGCATGGATCTCCAGGCTACCGGTAACGCGGAGACGAAAAACTTTTAGGGATGGCCTATTACAATAAAAAAAATAAGGTTTTTGATTCACACTCTTTTTTTTAATAAGGGTGGTGCATTTTTGTTTTAAGATGATACTCTTAACTTTTTAGTCGAAATCATCCATAAGGCATTCTTAGGTTAAAATCAAAACCCTACCCTATATACGAAGGAAAATTAAAGAATTTTGTTGACGCTTTGTCAGTTTGGTCAGTTTAAGAAATGGGTGCTACACAGATTAAAAAGCTCTAAACTGGACATCCTTGCTTTTTGTTACAAAATTTTAGAATGGGCATATTCTTAGGACAATTCTAACTTTTTTGGCCAATTTCATCATGGCGTATTCTTATATAAAAAAGCGCGTAACCCCATGAACATAACTTTAGTTTTCCGCAATATTTCGAAATCGTGAGTAGAGTGGAAGATTGTTTTTCACCGCTATTGGTTTTACGTTTCATTTTTATACCTGCTGATAAAAAAGGTCATCCAACCAAAAATCGTCTATTTTTTGAAGTAAAACTTGATTAGCTTCAGTTCTATACAGTAACTTTTGCACATGTTTATTTTTTAACTCAGATAGAATCAGATTCAAAATTATTTTCGAATCAGAGAGAGCAATGATTATTTGTCTTAATTAATTTCTTTCAATCATTTAGGATTGCGTTTTTTTTGCTAAATCTCGCTGCTCTCAACCGATAACTACGATACGATAACGGCTAACTTGTTGAGAACTTTCCCAAACTGTCGTTATCAATCACACCCCTGCATCATAATCTGTTGAAAATGTTTATGTCAGCTGAATCTAGTTTAGCGTACCGAATTGCAATTGTTCTGCTTCATGAAAATAAATAGATATGATACATTTTAATCGATACAATTTAACAGGATCAAAACCGCAATAAACATAGGGTTCCATTGGGTCTGTAAAAATGAAGCTCAGAATATTTACCACTTAACCTGGGTAAATGACAAGGTATAAGAGGTCCCTACTATAACGCAGGGACCAGGTCAAATATTTTCATTTGCTTGTATTTACACATTTTGTATTCGAAAACATTAGCAGTTTTCTTATAGATATTAGCAGCGCTAAAATAGGGTCGAAACCATAGTCTCTGTTTGGATATTTCTTTTTCTAATCCTGCAAAATTCATATGCTTTTTGGCAGATAGAATCTATTCGTTTTTTATTTTCTTGGTTCGAGCGAATATCATTTTCTTTTATTTTATTTTGCACACTATTTAAAAAGTGTTCCAAAATTGGCCGGTAGGCAGTTAGGTTTTGATGGAGATAATACTCCGCAATGAGAAGTCTTTCTGTAATCACCACCATGCTCATTTACGGAATGAAGTTGGTCTCGAAATGAGGATATACTTATATATGATATACTAAAGCGTGCGATATAAAGTTTCAATTTTGTTGAAAACTGAAACTTTGATTGGATTTACTTTAAACTTTCCATGTTTGAATACCCCCTGCACAGCAAATAGAACCACGATGACATTCCTGTCTCTGTGCCTCAGTGGGTACTAAAAGCTTAATGATATGAAAGTCAAGTCTTAAAACCCACAGGGTCAGGTGAAATTGTAATGTTTTTCTAGTGGGGTCAGAAAATTCTTTTATTGTTCTTTCATCATATTTTCAGTGGGTCGGATCTTTTTAAATCTTTGTTTTACCACTGGGGCGAGAGAAAATATCCGATTTTCTACTAAGGTGACCATTTCCACACTGGGGCAAGCAAGTGGAACTTTTTGGGGAACTTTTCCACTGAGGTGACCAGTGGGGCGGGTCTCAATGGTTCACAGGCACAGGAGTTTACGATATATAAAAAATTTAGGATAGCTCCAAATAGGTTTCTTCTTGGACTCCATTTAAGATACTCCTTATTTTAAGATACACAAAAAGTATGACAGCGATGTGAAAACCAATATTTTCAGGTATTACTTTATTTTCTCTAGGTTAGGTGGAAACATTTTGTTTTACGATGAGTTTTGGGGGTTATATGTTAGGGAAGGGGTAAAAATGGTGCACATTATGTTAACTATTCTTCTATTCAAATTTTGAAATTCCAATTTAACACACATTGATTTTTGTGAACATTCTTGGAGCTAATCTAATTAAGTTTTGAGAAAACGCTCACATATTGGAAAGAAAATACGACAAAAAAAATAAGTCTGAAAAAGAATTTTCCAAAGATTTTAAAGATTTTTTATCTTTTAGGACATATTGCATTTTTAACACTAGCATTTTCGTTTTCGCTGTGGAGGCTCAAAATTGAAAAATGAAGCCTTTCCAATACAGAAAATATACACAAATATTTACAAAAAAGTACAAATCTTTTAAAATCGTGCCATGAAAACAGCTTGGGGTATTTTATTTCTTTATACAATTTAAATTTAACGCACAGCTTCCGCCAGTTGTCTCCAGTAATCCAATTAACCAAATTTTAAGAAAAATTCACGAAAATTCTCTTGAAAGGTAAACTAACTAAGTTAACTACTTTAACTACTCTAAGTTCTAGATATAAAAAACAACATTAATATTGCAAAATAAAACTTTTTTGATTTATACTAAGCAGATATTCAATAGGTAAAAGTTGGTTATTTAGATTTATTAACCCGAGGTGATGTAATATCCAAAATTCATAATAAAAACCCCTCAAAATTATTTAACCTATTGATATGCCCTGTTGTTGAATCCTTCGTGAAGCCTGCGTGAAGCCTGAGTGAAGCCTTCTAAACCAAGGGATAATTTAAGCCCTCCCCCTAAAAAATGTAGATGAATTTACTCTGTCCCATTTATTTGCCCCTGAATGCTAGGTTTGTGGAGAATACAGTGTTACGATTTTTTAGGGGTCATGAAATAGTTACTTATGCCGTTGTATTCTTTTTAATGTTTCCACTTTGCAAATGATAGTACGAGTTACAAGAAAAAGTGTATTTAAGCGTAGATACTAAACACCAAAACGGGTGGGAAACTAGTGGAGACGAATGCAAACGAGTGGAAACGAATGAAAAACAACTGGAAACACATGAAAACGAGTGCTAGGGGTAAAGATAAATTGGCATTCGGGTTCTATTTGGGTTCTAATGGTGATCGGTGCCATATACTTGATGGACCTTTACGTTTTGGCGAAAATATTGTAAAAATGTTGTTTGGATAAAAAAATCTTTCGTCACTTTTTGCTCTCACTGAACAACTGGAAACATGAAAACAAGTGGAAACGAGTGCTTGGGGTTCATATCAAACTAATGAATTTTTTTCAAATGCCTCTTAAAACATTGTTAAAAACAGAATGCTGCTTTGATAACAGAATGGAAGTGGTTTTCTTTTTGATAGCAAGTACAAGCAGCTTTTCATTTGAAACCAAACCCAGCATTTCAGATACTTTTGTGTTTTGATGTGCTTTAAATGTTTTTCATGACAAAGATCGGTGGTTGCTTCAAAGCAGATATTCTTGATACTTCTTTTTAGGCCCATAGGTGGCAAAATAAAATGAATACTGCAAGGTCGTTTTAATACAAGGAAAGATTTTTTTCCTAATAAGACCTATCTGTGTTGCTTGCTTCCAATTTTGAAAACCTTCCTAGAGAAGAAAGATTTTAGCTTTTTGCATTCCAAACTATAACACTTTGCGATATAGGAGACAAAATTTACTTCCAGCGAGAGCGACCAATCTTGGTTTGTTTACGGTGTTTGTCACAGGAGTATTATCTAGATCACCCAGCTTTTTTATCCCAATCGAATAAACAAAGCTTTTCTCAACAATTGGAATTCGTTTGGGAATAAAACATTTGTGTGCCATAATAGTCATAATATAAAATTTACTCCTCTGAAATAATAAGAAACTAATACCAGAGTTTGTTTTTGCAATGTTTTGTTTCAATTTGACTTAACTATTGAGGCAAGGTGAAGCGTGATGCTGTAGATCAAATCTGTGTTTTGACTGGGCTCGCCAACCTTTATGATTATAAAGGTACTGTCTGTTTATTGGAAAACTCCTTTCAATAAATTCAAATTCTTATGAGTCTGTTAGTGCTTTTCACTTTATATAAAATTGTCTCTTTAAATGTTTTGCTGTTCATTATTTGTTATTAATTATTTATTATTATTTGGCCTTGTTTGGTCTACCATCGTCCGGGGTGATATCGAAAATGAGCAGTCGATATCTATAAAATGCTCCAGACGGACTTGCGTAATATATAGCCTATGGTAGTCAAGTCCACTCCAACCTTCTCGTGGTGGGGCTGTTTAAACCGATAGGAGTGGGCGAAAGGCGGGTCAACTGGCGCCATAACCAGTGCTCCGGGCAGGATAAGCTCGTTAGCGTTGCCAGCAGTTATCCTAGGAGAAGGAAAATCTCTGATTTCAAAACCCGGGTAGGATGAGCTCGTTAGTGTTGCCAGCAGTTATCCTAGGAGAAGGAAAATCTCTGATTTCAAAACCTGGGTAGGATGAGCTCGTTAGTGTTGCCAGCAGTTATCCTAGGAGAAGGAAAATCTCTGATTTCAAAACCCGGGTAGGATGAGCTCGTTAGTGTTGCCAGCAGTTATCCTAGGAGAAGGAAAATCTCTGATTTCAAAACCCGGGTAGGATGAGCTCGTTAGTGTTGCCAGCAGTTATCCTAGGAGAAGGAAAATCTCTGATTTCAAAACCCGGGTGGGATGAGCTCGTTAGTGTTGCCAGCAGTTATCCTAGGAGAAGGGAAATCTCTGATTTCAAAACCAAACAACTTCTATCTCTTGGGGGTAGTCGTAGTGTCAAAGGCAGGTGTCAACATATCGACTCTCTGGCTTTGTTCACATTGCAGCTCTTTTGGTGCACTGCTCTGCGACAGAGCACTCCAAGGCAACGACAGATCCGGCCAATCATCGTTGCATCTCATCGGCTACAAGAAAACATGATAATGTCTCAAAACAGCACCAGGGTTGAAGCCCCTGAATTATCTCGTTCTATACTCATGTCTGATCGTGTCCAAAGGACTCGTAATGAAGTTGATATCCAAAACCCCTTTGGGAGGGTAAAGACTGATTTCAGAAAGAGAAAAGGACTCTTAAAACAAACCTCTTATGTGTTTATTGGTCAGCTCAACTGCCGCACCCTCAACTCTTTGTCTGCAAAAAAAGAGCTATCAATTATGGCCCTCAATTACAATATCTCAATCTGTGCTGTACAAGAACATAGAATAATGCACTCCGCTGGTGACCCGCCTATATGCACCAACACTATAGGTCCATATACGCTCTTTACAGCCTCAGCTTGGAAGTCTTCAGTTAACGCGACAATTGGCGGTGTTGGGATTCTAGTCAAGTCGTCACTTCTCAGTCTAATACAATCAATCGACAAGATTTCGGATCGCATTGTGTCTATCACATTTAAAGGCAACCCAAAAACAACAATCATCTCCTGCTATTCGCCTCATTCTGGCCACTCTGATCTTGAAGTCGAACAGTTCTTTGAACCCCTCACGAACCATCTAATATCTATTCCTCGTCACTCTTTCGTATCCGTTTGTGGTGATTTCAATGCCCATCTCAAAGGAGCTTTTTCGTACCATTCAGAAAACAACAGGAACGGTTCGTATCTACAGGACTTCATGAACGAATGCAATCTTCTCGCGTCTAATACTTGCTTTCAAAAGAGGAAAACTAGCCTCTGGACATGGAAATCACCTTCCAACCAGTTATCACAAATTGACTATATTCTATGCCGAAAGCGCTGGAGAAATAGCATCCACGACTGCCAAGCCCACTCATCATCCGATCCCGTTGGATCAGATCATCGCATCGTCGTTAGCAAATGCAAATTGAGCCTTCGCTCTACCAAGAAGAAACCTTTAAATAGACTCAACTGGAATATACTAGAAAACCCCACCATTGCCACAGCTGTTAAAAATGAAATTCAAACCAAATGGACTGAATGTACCACAAAAGATTATAAGCACTTCTCAGAAATCGGTATGGCTGCTTGTATGAACCACCTACCAGTCAAGAAAAAGACCAAGGACAGTGAACCCATATCAATAACAAACGCACGCAGACAGGTCCTACACTCCAAAGTTACCGACCTTCAGAGGAACCAGACCAATCTGAAAAACGTTTATGTCAGAGAAGAAGAAAGAAGGATAACTCATATACTCAACCAGGCAAACAAATCAGAATCTACTGATGGTCTAAGAAATGCTTGGAAACTTGTCAAGGAGTTAAGCGGGAAGAAAAAAGCAGCATCTGTCTCTATCAAAAGTGACGACCCAAAAAAGTCGTGGAAAGATCATTTTGAAACCCTTCTAAACAATATTCCTGAAAACGTAAATGGCGAGACCAATGAAATTGATCCAGTGTTCCAATTGAACGAGGAAATCAATATTGATGACTTTACTCTTGAGGAAGTCAACAAGGCACTTAAACAGATGAAAAACGGAAAAGCTGCTGGACTTGATGGTTTACCTCTGGAATTCTGGAAACTTGATTCTCTCAGTACCGTTCTTCTACACTTCTGCAATGCAACCCTAAACGGTGAGCGCCCAGATGAATGGGGCCTATCCTGTATTGTACCTGTGCCCAAAAAGGGTGATTTAACCAAAGTTGACAACTATCGCGGTATTAGTTTAACTCAAGTTGCTGCCAAACTCTACAACAGACTAATATTAAACAGAATTCGCCCTGAGATTGATCAAAAGCTTCGTTTCAATCAAAATGGTTTTCGTCCGTCCCGATCGACATCATCACAAGTTCTTGCCCTTCGGCGCCTTGTAGAAGAAGTCAACAACCATAAAGTTGAAGCTGTATTAACATTCATCGACTTTAAAAAGGCGTTTGATAGTGTTAACAGAGAGTCAATGTTCAAAATCCTCCTAGCCTACGGCATTCCAGATAAGCTTGTTAACGCAATCCAGATTATGTATACCAACAACAGAGCCAATGTAATGACATCTGAAGGAGAAACCGAATTCTTTGATGTCGTAACTGGTGTGCTTCAAGGTGATCCATTAGCACCTTACCTTTTTATTATTGTGCTCGATTATGCTCTGAGGACAGCCATTACTTCTGAAGATGGATTCACTATTGAAAAACGCAGAAGTAGACGACATCATACCGAGAAACTAGCAGATCTTGACTTTGCAGACGATATATCTCTTCTTAATGAAACAGTAGTCGAAGCTGAAAACCTCCTACACAAGCTAGAGATATCAACTCAATCTATCGGTCTCTTTCTCAACGCTAAGAAAACCAAATATATGCACATCAACCCTACAACAAGCGATGGCATCCAATCTGTTAATGGTATCGCCCTGGAAAAGGTTGACGATTTCAAATACCTCGGAGCTTACACAAACTCTAACCATGACATAGAGATAAGACTTGCCCAAGCTTGGTCGGCACTTAATTCACTTGAGAAAATCTGGAAATCAGAAGCTTCACTCAGTATAAAAGTGCAACTCTTCAAGTCAACTGTCGAGTCCATCCTCCTATACTCCTGTGAATCATGGTCACTAACGTCTACTCTGACAAAGAAACTAGACGGGGCGTATACGAGAATGCTGAGAAAAGTCAAAAACATCCAGTCTAATGTCCACATTACTAACAAAGTGTTGTACGGTAAACTGCACCGATTGAGCAGTCTTATCCAGAAAAGAAGATTGCAGTTAGCAGGTCACGTCATCAGAGGAAATGAGCCGGCATCTAAACTTCTCCTTTGGCAGCCAACATTCTTAACAAAGAAGAGAGGTCGTCCACACAAGACACTACTCAAAGTCTTAGAACAAGACACTGGACTTGACAAAGGCGAGATGGTTCGTTTGGCGCACAACAGGGTCAGATGGAAAGACATGGTCATGTCATCACTTTCAAGTGGATGATTTATGTACATGTATGTATTTGTTCGCGTAAATTTAATTTTGTGAAAGAGAAATGCAAAACGATTTCACGAAAAGGCCGAAAATTTGCGTAAGTATATTTTGTCCGAATTTCGTGTACAAAAAGGCGGTAACAAAGGGAGGTGGAATTTTTTCATTTTCGTTTCCATTTTGTTTCAATTTTTGTTCAACTTCAAGGGGACTAAATAAAGTTAGTTTTAACGATTTTTAGTGGGAAAGCAAAATTGTTTTCGTTGAGCAAAAAGTGACGAGAAACTTTTTTATTCAAACATAATTTTCATACTTCTCAATGAAATATTTTTTCGCCGAGCGTAAAGGTGTATCAAGTATATAGCACCAATCACCATTAGAAACCGAATGCATCATCGCTATCTCTTATTTGTTGTTTTATCTGTCTGTTTAATTCTGTTTTTCTGCTTCTCAAAAAGGTGTTATTTTTATTTTTTCTTAACAGATTGATTATCCAGATTCAGCTGACAATTTCAAATAATACAATATAAAAGAAAGTCCGAAAATGTTCATTTTGACTTTTCAATACATGAAAAACAACAAAGTGAGTTTTTTAAAATTACAATATTTCGTACTCAAAACTAGTACATCATTCAGGTAAAAGTTCTCTTACAAACGTGTCGATGAGTTTTATGTAAAAATCTTGCTAATTAAAATTAAAATTAGAAAATGTTCACTAGAGGATAAAACAATTAATCAATAAAATGTGGTGAATAGTAAACAATAGAAAAATATAAGACATGAGAACATAATTAGTCAAAATCCCAATGGAAAAAGAAAGGCTAAAACAAAGAGGCCTGAATAGGAGGCAAGACGATAGAAACGACTCAAGAGACAAAAATTAGACAAAACCTAGGAAAAAAGATATAAATCTCTTGAGGCTTTGAGGCCGTGGTTCAAAATAGGTGATTTTCTTTTAATGTATAATGCTTCTTTTATAAGAAGAATGTTCCAGTTTGAGGCTGAATCAATGATCTTTGTATTGTTCTCTACGCAGTTTAGGTAGTAGTCTCTCGTTTCAGACTTTGTCAATTCACCAAGTCCATGATGTAGAAGATTGGTCATGTAACGCATTTCTTGGCAACTGGTCAGATGATCATAAATTGCAGTATTACATGACTTATTCTTATTAGAGGTGGCATGCTCCACACAACGCTCGTGAAGATTTCTATCTGTTTTACCAATATAGTCGGCACTACATCCAGGACAAGTAAAGTGGTAGACGACACTTGATTTTAAAAGACTTGGTGTTTTATCTTTCATATTTGTAAAAAATGATAACTTGTTTGTAGAATATATCACTTTAAACTTTATTTTCTTGTCGGGCTGTACTGACCTTTTCAGCTTCTTTTCAAGTCTGTCAAGAAGTTGTTCACATTGGGTCCCATGATAGGTGGTCTTGATCCAAATGGTGGTTTCAGTTTCACGATCTGTATCAGGTTCCTTTGATACAGTGTTTTGGAGAGTTCGGAAAATCAAACTTTTGCACACGTGTTGTGGGAAACCATTCCAAGATGCGATCTTCTTAATTAGAGTAAGTTCGTGTGGAAGTTTATTATCAGAAACATAAACGATTTGCCCTTGTGATTAAACTCCGTATCCATGAGGTTTTGTATCTCCATGGGGTGTGACTTTGAAAATTGATATACTGTCCAGTGTTTGTATCTTTTCGGTAGACAGACAGACCATCAGGAGAAATTTCGATATCAAGAAAATGTGGTGTTTCATTATCAAATCTATCAACAGTAAATTGAATGCTTTTATCGAAAGTGTTTAATTTTTGATGAATTCGATCGACGTCATTTGGTTTCACAAGGAGAAGCGTATCGTCTACATAGCGTCCGTAGAACTTAATTAATCCTTCATTTACAAGTGGCACAACAATAGACTTTTCAAGTTCGGTCATGATAATATTGGCAAGAAGAGGACCCATCGAACTGCCCATACTTACACCGTCAGTCTGCTCGTAGAGTTGACCATTACAGGAGAAAACGGTTTTCGTGCAGGTGTCTTTAATTAGTTTTTTGAGAGTTGATCTTTTAAGGGTGGTAGCTATCTCTTCATCTTTGTAAACCCGGTCGAGAATGATTTTTATGGTGCGTTGAAGGGGGACGTTTGTAAAAAGCGATACGACATCAAACGATACTAGCACATAGCCTTGTTCAAAAAGTTCATTAGGTATGTTTCGAATCCTTGTTGTTGTTTCAAAAGAATCTTTCAAGGTAAATTCATTAATTGTCAATGGATTGAGAAGATTTGCAAGATACTTCCCAACATTGTAATGAGTCGATCCGGTCGTATCAATGATGGGTCGAAATTTTGGGATTCGTTGGTAAGTTTTGTGTGTTTTAGGTAATCCGTGTGCGCGGGCCGGTTTAGCGTGTTTTGGTCTCATGGTTTTGTAGTCATCATCAGAAAGTTCATCACGACCGTTGAGAGTTTTTAAATATCGCTGTATTGTTTTCAGACGTGTATAGGTAGGATCAGTATCAATCTTTTTGAATTTTTTGGAATCAGAAAATAAAGAGTCCATAGACTTTTCGTAGTCAGCTATGTCGATTAGGACAACTCCATTACCTTTATCTGGTTTGAGGATTGCGACATTGCGACGTAGTTCTTTTACGATTTTGATAGATTTTAGATCCTGGAAAATTCTTTTGTCTTCCATATCAATAATATTGAACGAGAAAGCGCGAATCGAGTTTTTGGCTCTTTCAACACTGCGAGGATCTGTTTTCAGTACTTTTGAACGGTAAAGTTGCGACCAGACATCTTCAGCAAGGGCAAATGTGTCGATTTCGTTTGGAAAGGTAGCTAAGCCATTTGATAGACCAAAACGTAACAGTTTGTGTTCGTCGTTCGTAAGAATATGCGAAGATAGATTGGTGATAATAACATTTGGATTTTGTGTGATTTTATTCAGTTTGTCTCGAGCAGCAAAAAGAATGTCAATTTTACGGTTTAGTTTTTCGTTTATTGGTTTGGAAAAGTTGTAGTGTGAACACAACACAAACTGTTACGTTTTGGTCTATCACATGGCTTAGCTACCTTTCCAAACGAAATCGACACATTTGCCCTTGCTGAAGATGTCTGGTCGCAACTTTACCGTTCAAAAGTACTGAAAACAGATCCTCGCAGTGTTGAAAGAGCCAAAAACTCGATTCGCGCTTTCTCGTTCAATATTATTGATATGGAAGACAAAAGAATTTTCCAGGATCTAAAATCTATCAAAATCGTAAAAGAACTACGTCGCAATGTCGCAATCCTCAAACCAGATAAAGGTAATGGAGTTGTCCTAATCGACATAGCTGACTACAAAAAGTCTATGGACTCTTTATTTTCTGATTCCAAAAAATTCAAAAAGATTGATACTGATCCTACCTATACACGTCTGAAAACAATACAGCGATATTTAAAAACTCTCAACGGTCGTGATGAACTTTCTGATGATGACTACAAAACCATGAGACCAAAACACGCTAAACCGGCCCGCGCACACGGATTACCTAAAACACACAAAACTTACCAACGAATCCCAAAATTTCGACCCATCATTGATACGACCGGATCGACTCATTACAATGTTGGGAAGTATCTTGCAAATCTTCTCAATCCATTGACAATTAATGAATTTACCTTGAAAGATTCTTTTGAAACAACAACAAGGATTCGAAACATACCTAATGAACTTTTTGAACAAGGCTATGTGCTAGTATCGTTTGATGTCGTATCGCTTTTTACAAACGTCCCCCTTCAACGCACCATAAAAATCATTCTCGACCGGGTTTACAAAGATGAAGAGATAGCTACCACCCTTAAAAGATCAACTCTCAAAAAACTAATTAAAGACACCTGCACGAAAACCGTTTTCTCCTGTAATGGTCAACTCTACGAGCAGACTGACGGTGTAAGTATGGGCAGTTCGATGGGTCCTCTTCTTGCCAATATTATCATGACCGAACTTGAAAAGTCTATTGTTGTGCCACTTGTAAATGAAGGATTAATTAAGTTCTACGGACGCTATGTAGACGATACGCTTCTCCTTGTGAAACCAAATGACGTCGATCGAATTCATCAAAAATTAAACACTTTCGATAAAAGCATTCAATTTACTGTTGATAGATTTGATAATGAAACACCACATTTTCTTGATATCGAAATTTCTCCTGATGGTCTGTCTGTCTACCGAAAAGATACAAACACTGGACAGTATATCAATTTTCAAAGTCACACCCCATGGAGATACAAAACCTCATGGATACGGAGTTTAATCACAAGGGCAAATCGTTTATGTTCTGATAATAAACTTCCACACGAACTTACTCTAATTAAGAAGTTCGCATCTTGGAATGGTTTCCCACAACACGTGTGCAAAAGTTTGATTTTCCGAACTCTCCAAAACACTGTATCAAAGGAACCTGATACAGATCGTGAAACTGAAACCACCATTTGGATCAAGACCACCTATCATGGGACCCAATGTGAACAACTTCTTGACAGACTTGAAAAGAAGCTGAAAAGGTCAGTACAGCCCGACAAGAAAATAAAGTTTAAAGTGATATATTCTACAAACAAGTTATCATTTTTTACAAATATGAAAGATAAAACACCAAGTCTTTTAAAATCAAGTGTCGTCTACCACTTTACTTGTCCTGGATGTAGTGCCGACTATATTGGTAAAACAGATAGAAATCTTCACGAGCGTTGTGTGGAGCATGCCACCTCTAATAAGAATAAGTCATGTAATACTGCAATTTATGATCATCTGACCAGTTGCCAAGAAATGCGTTACATGACCAATCTTCTACATCATGGACTTGGTGAATTGACAAAGTCTGAAACGAGAGACTACTACCTAAACTGCGTAGAGAACAATACAAAGATCATTGATTCAGCCTCAAACTGGAACATTCTTCTTATAAAAGAAGCATTATACATTAAAAGAAAATCACCTATTTTGAACCACGGCCTCAAAGCCTCAAGAGATTTATATCTTTTTTCCTAGGTTTTGTCTAATTTTTGTCTCTTGAGTCGTTTCTATCGTCTTGCCTCCTATTCAGGCCTCTTTGTTTTAGCCTTTCTTTTTCCATTGGGATTTTGACTAATTATGTTCTCATGTCTTATATTTTTCTATTGTTTACTATTCACCACATTTTATTGATTAATTGTTTTATCCTCTAGTGAACATTTTCTAATTTTAATTTTAATTAGCAAGATTTTTACATAAAAGTCATCGACACGTTTGTAAGAGAACTTTTACCTGAATGATGTACTAGTTTTGAGTACGAAATATTGTAATTTTAAAAAACTCACTTTGTTGTTTTTCATGTATTGAAAAGTCAAAATGAACATTTTCGGACTTTCTTTTATATTGTATTATTTGAAATTGTCAGCTGGATCTGGATTATTTAAATGAATCTTGTTACAATTTAGAATCAGTTTTGTCTTTCTTTCACAAGGTAGTGGAAGGGGGGGGATCTTCAAAATCTAATAAACAGGGGTGCCTAATTTCTGGGGGGGGGGTTGAAAATTTCCTCTGAACCACCAAAATAAGGGAATTATACACTAAGACCAAGCTGCTTATAAAGCAATTCAGCTTATGATAGCTGAAAATATTCTCATAAACGGGGGTCCGGGAATTTTAAAAAAATTGACAAACGGGGGAGAGACGTTAATTCGTTCTTCTAAAATAGGACTTTGTCCTCACAAGGATTTATTGTACACTGGATATACAAGTACCTGGTTTTTGCTGATTTCTCATGTTCTAGCTATGTCCGCAGTAATGATATTATTGTTCACTCTCCTTCTCTGATTAAATGATTTTTCGATACATTTTAATTGCGTTTTATATAAAAAATAACTCATCCAATTCCCAAAAGAGACTTAAAACTTTCCTGTGAGAGTCAGATTCTTCTATTTAATTGCCAATTATATGTCGTTATGACGTTTCAAGCTCTGAGAAAGATCCAAAAGACGTGTTGTGTATAAGAAATTGAATGTTGACACCGGAAATTTTCAAACTTCAACCACAAGAAAACCACCTTGCCACCATGTGCCTCCTAAAGATTTTCATATCACAGTGACACCAAGACACTCAAGTTTAGTGTTTGTTACTTTTAGCTCTTGTGGTAACAAGTTTGGAAAGATATTCCCAATTGAAAATCTCGTGTTACTATAAGCATTTTGTTTGATTTTTCTTGTCTAATGATGTTTTTCTCACATTAGAGTTCACAAATGTATCCGGTTTGGTATTCTAGCCTTACTTTCAAAGTTTTTTCCCTGCAAAGGTACGAAATGAAAACGCTAGAGAACTTTTTTAAAATGAGATTAATAAACATTTTTCAAAATCGATACATTTGAGACGCCATGACAGTTGTCCTTTACGGACATAGCTAGAACATCAATTGTTTCTGAAACAAAGGAAATACAATGGTCGCTCTACTCCGTTTTATGAGTCATTTATCCAGTGTCTCTTATAATTCCTTGGTCCTCACTGACGCTTTTGTACCGTATCAATCTCATTCTAATTTTTTTTATTTGCTCATTCATTCTATGAACCAAAACTCATTAATTCATATCAACATTTCGGCAGTCAAAATAAATAATCTCTTTATAGTGTTGTACTACTCGTGGGAAAATGAACATATAATTCAAACTGAGAATTTCAATTGTATACTTATTGATTTCATGAATTATTATGATTGAACTCTGTCCAACATGGTTATAAAAATACTTATTTTTGATGGCTTAACGGAAGTAATCATAGCCAGACCTCTATGCATTATCTTTAAAAGCCCATTCAGAAAACAGTTAAACTCTCTAATTCGAACTTGAGTGAGGAATATATTTATTGATTTCAAAGCCCCGAAGGAACTAGATCCAAGACTCTAGGATGGGAAATGAAGCCATTTATTTCCCATTTTGGATACGGGACCCGTGGTGTTTTTCAAACAAAATTTCTAAATGCAGGGCTTCACTTTTTCTTGCTTTAAAAAGGTTGAAGATTGACCTCTAGCCCCTTCGGGGCTTCAAACTCAATGGATGTATTATGTTCGATTTACAATTCGAGAAGTTTGAAATCTTTTATAAGGATCTAACTTTAACAACCGTGAAGCTTGAATTAAAGAAAAATTTGAATGCTAGTTGAAATAAACGTACTCTTTCTTATTTCCCGGTCTTTCTTTTAAAGAATAGGTTCGCATCCTTGTTTGACGATGAGAATCACCTTATTGGGGTTCACTTTTAGAAAGATTCCAAAGTCGTTTGCAACAAAGATTATGGCTCGCCGAATTACTTTTTATTACCAACTTTTTTTTTCGACACCAACTTTTGTTTTTTGACATCAATTTTTTTTTCTGAAACCAACTTTTCGTTTTTTGCGACAAACCGAGTGTAGCACGGATTTTGCACAATTCGTCTGAGATGATCTGAGGTTCGTCTCAATAATAGATTGTTTATGCATTTGTTATACCTTTATACTGATGTATTTTCTGGTCTTTCTGTCCTTGAAATGTGCATCTGAGACGTCTCAGGGCCCCTCAGACTTTTCGAGATTATCTAAGGTTCCTCTCAATTTTAAAGTCTTTCTGTCCTTAAAATGTGCATCTGAGACGTCTCAGGGCCCTCAGACTTTTCGAGATTATCTGAGGTTCGTCTCAATTTTAAAGTCTTTCTGTTCTTATAAATGTGCATCTGAGACGTCTCAGGGCCCTCAGACTTTTCGAGATTATCTGAGGTTCGTCTCAATTTTAAAGTCTTTCTGTCCTTAAAAATGTGCATCTGAGACGTCTCAGGGCCCTCAGACTTTTCGAGATTATCTGAGGTTCGTCTCAATTTTAAAGTCTTTCTGTCCTTAAAATGTGCATCTGAGACGTCTCAGGGCCCTCAGACTTTTCGAGATTATCTGAGGTTGGTTTCAATTTTAAAGTCTTTCTGTCCTTAAAATGTGCATCTGAGACGTCTCAGGGCCCTTTAACTTTTCGAGATTATCTGATGTTCGTCTCAATTTTATTGTCCTCCTTTCCTTAAAATGTGCATCTGAGACGTCTCAGGGCCCTCAGACTTTTCGAGATTATCTGAGGTTGGTTTCAATTTTTAAAGTCTTTCTGTCCTTAAAATGTGCATCTGAGACGTCTCAGGGCCCTTTGACTTTTCGAGATTATCTGATGTTCGTCTCAATTTTATTGTCCTCCTTTCCTTAAAATGTGCATCTGAGACGTCTCAGGGCCCTCAGACTTTTCGAGATTATCTGAGGTTGGTTTCAATTTTAAAGTCTTTCTGTCCTTAAAATGTGCATCTGAGACGTCTCAGGGCCCTTTGACTTTTCGAGATTATCTGATGTTCGTCTCAATTTTATTGTCCTCCTTTCCTTAAAATGTGCATCTGAGACGTCTCAGGGCCCTCAGACTTTTCGAGATTATCTGAGGTTCGTCTCAATTTTATTGTCTTACGAGATTATCTGATGTACGTCTCAGTCTTATGGTCATTTCTTTCTTTTAAATGAAGTTTTTCCAAAAATTGTGATTAGCCTATATTATATCAACTGTTTGTGAAGATACATGATCACTAAATTGTACAGTCAAATCATAACATTTAATTTCATTTTTTACCAATAAAACCTGTTAAATCTACAATGAAAAAAGATCTCTGACGATCTGAGACGCTGCTTTCAAGGAAAGAAATAGTCAAAATTTGAAATAAACCTCAGATGATCTCGAAAGATCTCAGATGATCTGAGATGTTGTTTTTAAGGAAATACATAGTCAAAATTTGAGACGAACCTCAGATGATCTCGAAAGATCTCAGATGATCTGAGACGTCTGAGACGCTGTTTTCAAGGAAAAAAATAGTCAAAATTTGAGACGAATCTCAGAATGATGATCTCGAAAGATCCCAGATGATCTGAGACGTCTGAGACGCTATTTTTAAGGAAAAAATAGTCAAGATTTGAGATGAAATTTAGATGATCTCAGACGTCTGAGACGAATTAATCAAAATACGTGCCTAAGTGGACAAACCTCATGTTTTTTTCATACCATCTTTTCTCCGACACCAACTTTTTTTTTCTGACACCAACTTTTTTTCCAACACCATCAACTTTTTTCCGATACCAACTTTTTTTCGAGACCCGGATACGAAACTTCTTTTTTACGAAGTCAACCTTTTTGGTTATTGTCTCGCCCACCCAACCTGATTAATATAATGTGTGTAAGGGGCTTTAACAAATTGCGCGCCATGAAGTGAAACTTTTCGAGATGGAATTGAAAAATAAAAAGCTGAAACACCAGCATGAATACTGACTGACTTTAGGACAAAGTCTGGAAGTTTGTTTTGGTTGAACTTGAAGTCATTCCTTATAGTTAAGTACTTTGTGTTTTATTTCAAATTTGGTTTGTGAGCTTTCTGTTTTTTTTAACTTCAACCCTACTTTTTTTCCAATGTTCACTTTTTTTACTTGGAAGAGCTTAAAGCACTCCACTTAGCCCTTCGGGCTTTACAGAAATCTGTGATCAGATGCGCATGTGCATGTATTTACCGCTATATAAACGTAAAGGCCTTTTTACACTTTGAGTAATCAACGTTAGCAGGTAATCGAGACAAGAAAATAAAAGTTGGTAGGAAGGAAAAAAATGGTATCAAAAAAAAAGTGTGATATCGAAAAAAAAAGTTGGTGTCGAAAAAAAAAAAGTTGGTGTCGAAAAAAAAAGTTGGTGTCGAAAAAAAAGTTGGTAATAAAAAGTAATTCGGCGCGCCATAAAAGATTACAGGAGAGACTTTTTGGCTTTCAGAGTAAAAGTAATATATATTGAAATTACTGGATTTTTCTGGTCTTTCTTTTATACATTCTCGTCCGTAGTTATTATTCACCCTGCATTTTTCAATGCAACTTTGTATAATGAAGAAACACCTTTCTTCTTATTTTTTCCTAACTTAATTGAGCCTACTTTAGTGTTTTTTAGTAAGTACTCAGCATGCAACAGGAAGCGGAAAGTGTTGACATTATGAGCTGTATAGAAATAGATATCGGTTATAATACTGAAAAGTTTATTAAATGGTTTTAACAATCAATATTCTATTTAAAATCAACACCGACAAAGCTCGGCAAGTAGTAATTAGCCGTTCAAGTCAACCATTGATTTTAAAATCACCTATAAAATACAAACCCTGGTTCAGGAAGTTGATCCATTTCCTGAATCATGTGTAAGTTTTCACCGACAATTGTATAATCCACACGTGTCTGTCTCCCTTGGCCCTATGGGGGTTTTTATTTTGGTTATTCTTTAGTATTGTTTACTACTACTGTGCTTCGGCTTTCGGCTTTTTATTTGTACTCGTTTTTGTGATATTTCTGTGAGAACAACATGGTCTGAACGTTACGTCACATTTTTAGAACTTATTCCCTTGTTTTTTAAACGATATTAGAGAGCTCATTATTAGACTGGCACGCCAGTCGGGCTGGAATGGTATCACGCGGGAAAAGTAAGCAAACGCCCGCCGCTTTTATGTTCCCGCCCTCTGACATGATTAATTAACAGACTAGTTTGCTAGTCGAGCTCATTATGTATGTGTGCTCTGTTTACTGAGGCTTTGATTTGGGCTAGATCATTACTGCCGAATGTTAGCAATAAATAATACTCTTATTGTCCTCAACTTTGTGGGTCAAAACTCGCTATTATGGGAATGCTAAACAAACCTAAAGATTTGGATGTGTTAACTAGCCTGGATATTCAGAGTGTAAATAATATTCAAGTTGGATATTGGTTAGTAAAGCCTTGTTTGCCCTCATGTAAATGCAATGAGGTATTGCCTCTAGATACTTATTGTTGATGAATCTGGCATGGCATTTCCTTGTTCTTTAGTCTGTAAAGCAGCCTTTTTTATTAAGTCTTGGTATTTCCGTTCCCACCACTTCGTCCGAACATGATGACATCATCGATTTCGTTGCTTGGTAACCAATCCTGACGTCCTGAAAATAGATACCATCAGTCTTGAATTATATGATCTTCCTACGATATTCAAAAATGGACCGTATTGTGATCTTGAATTCAGTCATTTTTGTCAATTTCTTTGTTGTTGTTGTTGTTGTTGTTGTTGTTTATTTAGCAGCCATAATCTTATACCTTATGATGAGGACTGGCTTCTCCTTACAGAGGATGCCCGGTTTTGTAAGTGGTCTAGGAGTCGTCTCGTTAAAACCATCTTACGCTGTAGTTTATACTGCCTGCTAGATTGCGAGACACTAACAACACTAACAGTTTTTAGATCAAGTGCGGTAATCCGATGTGAGCCACTATGGGTCAACGCACTCTCACCTCATATGTATTCACTCAAATTATATCCTAAAATAACAGACTCGTCACAAGTGAAAAATTCTTATCATGGTTAAGGAATCATGAAAAAAGCTTCTTTGTCTACATTTTTGGGGAGCTTGGGAGATCTCCTTGTCATAATTGATTTTATGTCTCAAGTCAATCCTCTGTCATTCAAAAATTTGCTCTGCTAAAGATTTCTGCACGTGAGCTGAGGCCTTGTTTACGTCGTGTATGGCCAATTGCCAATAATCTACCATCCATCTACTTCTATTCAAAATACCGCTCTTTGAAGCCTATTGTGTATGCAAATTAGTGGTTTTTTAAAAGTCAAAATCCACTTTCCCACCTAGATTAGTCGATTTCTCCATTATACCGACCCAAATGACACACAACGTTGTTTCAACGTTTATCTAACGTTCACTACGTTAGATGAACGTTGAAACAACGTTTTGTGCCCGCTGGGGACATACAATAGACTGTTCATTGGTATATCTTTGGTCAATGAATTCATTCTGGAAAGAAGGAAAAAATTTGTTTTGATATTGAGGCACTTTCACGTATCATGTCGCCAGTCGCACCTTAAAACCAGCAGGACAATCTTCCCAACTCCTGAGAAGAAGAGATCTAAAACCTCTCGAATCTCCTTAAAAGGACATAAAGTATCTCCTCCGTGGAGAGGTTTGGTTCAAGTTTACCGCTTTGACTGTGCAATTGCTGTCTACAAAGGTCGGAAAATATAACTGATGTTTATAATTGGTAGCTAATAACCTATTTATTTATGTATTAGTCTTTTCCTTACATCTTATACCTTCATTTAAATGCTTTTGATTGATCTTGTTAATTCTGTTGATGTTTTTTTCTACTTTTTTAAGATTTCCGCATGGAAGGATTTTATAAAAAACTACCTTCGATTTCCTATGGAGTTTGTGAGGTTTAGTTTCCTTGCCATAAGATAAGCTGCTGAGTATCTTTCTACACCCGCTTTCTTTGAGAGTGGTGGAGCAATGCCTCAAATCAGGGGATACGTGAATAAGAAAAAGCCTTTTTGCTAATTCTGACATTTTCAAAGCTATTCAAAGTCTTCAAAATCAACATACGCTCCGTCTATCCATGAAGGGTAGCCATGGAGGCTAAGATAAGTGCATAGTACTGATGTCAGAACGCTTATTTAGTTGATGTGGTGATATTTGAGGATGACTCTCCCTTTTTCGACCCCAACAAGCATATTTTTCAATTTCATTAACAACTTCAAGTTGTTCGGAATTTTGACCAGATTTAAGCGAAATTTCAACTAATTCTATACCAGACTAATGAGGGTGGTATGAATCGACTGGCCGTGAAACCTGCTAATTAATGATATCGAAAGACTGTCCAAAAGTCCTTGATTATACCGACTTCATGCTTGATGCTGGCGTTGGTCATTTTCCATTTTCTGTCATTATCACTGTGAAATCATTATACCTCTTATCGATCGAATGATTTCTTCATTTTCCATTTTCTGTTCATGACCAATAGAGCTGATCAAAAAATGATAATCTGAATTCAAAATCTTATATCCAAATCTCAATTTAAGATCTCAATTCAAAATCTGACTCAAACTCTTATCACTGCTTACTGATAAACTTGCAGAATTATGTCATTTCAAATTCAACTACCATTACAAATATTCTCAAAAAGGTTTTTCCGGTGACACCATTTTTTACGGTTTTTATCGCAATTCTGGTAGTAAAAATCTTGATTTGTTTTTGATTTGTTTTTCACATTGTGTCCACTTCTCAGGCTCATTTTCAGATGGCTCTAGCAAAATAAGTCATGCAACCAAACTACATTTTCAGAAAGGGGGTCAGAAACGTTCGGTAAAATGCACTTGAAGAGTACCTTTTCACTACTCAAGAGCTGTACTGCACGGGTCCGATTTTGAACGCCATTTTTTAGCGGCACATGCCGTCGTTTAGAAATTGGGCATAAATAATGCATTGTATTCAAAGCAGACATCTCTAAGCTAGAGATCTCAGAGTAACTGTATCTAGAAGTTTTCCTGCCATCTCTATGAAACTATTCCATTCGCTCCTAAACTGACTGAGCGAGAAACTGTTATATCCATTTCATGAATTGTAAATAACAAGTTTCAACCACCTGTGATCAGCTGGAGCACTGTTTCAGGAATTTTCTTTCGCAGTCAGAAGTAATTGAAAACTGTGCCTTGATATGTTTGTCCATCTAACGTTAATTGATTTGATGTTCAGCTCTCGAATAACCTAGCCCCAATATAGACCAGCGATACTTCACCCATCTAATCGCCCATCTAAAGTCAATCGAGTTGATACTCTGCTCTCGAAAACTTTTTTGTATCTTTGCTCAGTACATGCAGACCTACTTCATTGAAAAATAATCCATTCGTCTTTGAACCTCGGGCATAAAATCATTCACGAGACCTTAACGAGGCTTTCAGGAAATAAGTCTAGCATACTGGGCGATCAATTTGATCATCTCGTTTGAACTGAAATAGACAACTAAAATTATTATTTATGACTTGCCCAAGTGAACGTTGAAAATCAACTGCCACGTCATATACAGACAGGGGTGCTTAAAATTTAAGGCTTTGCATTTGATGGACCCATCCACTGGCCTCTGAAGCTATGCTAAACTGCAATGTTCAGTAATGCATGCTCAAATGCTCGAGGTATTTCAGATGACGTCAGTTCCTTTTATGTTACTTTGAATCATGGGAAAACTTCACATCTGATGACGTCATTTACCAGTGATATTGACGTCATTCCAGATATCTTTTGTTGCACTCATTAGAGAGTCAATAATTATGTGTATACGTTTATTCTATTCATCAACCAACGACCGAACGTCCATAACAACATCCAAAACAGATCTTTTTAACGTTCATTTAACGTTTTTCTCACGTGCATTTGACGTCAACAAAGGACATTCTTATTCCAGACACCCCCCTTATCAATTTTTAGGAAAATGCTTTTGCCCAAATTATGCTCTGTATTAGCCTTATTTTCAAAAATGTTTCACCCAGAACACTTTAAGTTTTGCTTACTAAGTTCCAAGCCCCCCGTTTATTAGGTACCCGGGAGTAATCGTTAGCCTGTACCAAACTCTTCTTCGCAGGAAGAAATCCCACAGTAACTCAAAAAAGCAAATATGCGGTGTGAGGGTTGGTACAGGCTAACTAATCGTGGGCAAATATCCTGTTTATCTAAATCACATAACCTAGAAATACAGAAAGCTCACTCTATAGAGTTCCCTGTTACTCAAAATTTCATTTAACTACAATCTAAGCCCTTACCATTTTCCGCTTTTCCTTATTCGCTCTGGCAGATTTCCTTTTTCTCGAATAGTTCTGTGTTGCGAAGAATTTCCTAATGTTTGACAATGATCGAAGCTGTTTGACTTTGGCCGGGACTTTTAGGTTAGATTCGAGTTTCTCGATTGTTTTTGTTGATGTAGTATAAAACTACCTTTCTACACATTGGGTTCATCTTAGGTTAAATTCAAATCAACAGTCTAAAACTTTTTAGGTTGTAATTATAGTATTTATTTATTTTTCATCTTTTTTTTGGCTCATAGATATAAACTTTTCGTTTTTAGGGTCTATTTACATTGTTAAACTATGATATATAAAATTTGAATTTTGTTATTTACAAAGGAAAAATTGAATTTAAATCAACTATTGTAGAATAATAATTAGCTATCTATTAAATTAGATACGATATTTTTCATCATCATCACCTCGTCAATCTAGATCCGAGAGGACGTAGGACAGAAAGATATTTTTACAGTTCTTGCATTTTTACCACTTTTGACTGACTTTAGAAAGTTGATCGTTTGTGATTTTACGCTCCTTTGGCACGCATGTGCAGCACGATATCATTATAGTTTTTATTGGAGTTTTATCTGATCTTCAAACATTTGTCAATAGTGTGTTTTGGAGTCATCCAGGATACTGTCTGACGTTTCGTGACATTTCTCTGCTTCATAGCAATCGAGGGGTTTAGACTCCAGCGTGACATATCCAGCCCATTTTTCTTTAGATCAGTGATTTGCTAACATTTTGTGCCCATCTTTTGAGCTTCAGTAATTCGACTGGTTTACAAACGTTCGGTTGATTACATACCATTTGATTTCGCACGCAAAACAAAGCGTTCGGGATAAATTCTTTTGTGCCTTTCGCTTTCTTTGCCAGACACTTAGTGAAAGCACCTTGACAGATACATTGACAATCTTTAGCTCCTTGCTCCCCAAAGCATTGTGGGTATGTTTCTTCCAATAGGAAAAGTGAATCATCCATCATGGGTTTTGATTGAGTGAGTGTGACCATACAGCATATGGTGGCCAGGATTGAGATTGTTGTATACGTGTTCATCTTGTTGGCGTGTTTGTTTGTTGATTCTGGAAAATGGAAAATGAGAAATATTTAGAAGATTTGTATTTGATACTAATACCAAGGGGAAATGAGAAAGCTACTTTGACTTTAGTCACCCTGAATGTTTTCTACGCAAGGAATCGTCGACATAATTCCCAAAGCATCAAGAGAAGAATAAAAGAAGAATCTCTTAGAGGTGTTAGAGTTTTAGGCTCAGACCATACACAAGAAAACATTTCATATAGCCAGAGGAATTCCTCTGATATAGCTATGTAGGTTAAATGGATTCTCATTATTTCCTACTATAACAAAGAGCGCTCCGTCAAAATGTCACGTTGAATCGAAAAAAACTTGTCTCCTTTGAAGATGTTTCCTTTCTCACAATATTGAAGATTGACATATCCTTACCTTGCGAAATTGTTATGTTGCAAAGTTCCGTTCTCTCAGTTTTCTCTTGTTCGTCCTTTGGTTAACACTGTGCGCAGTAGAGAGTTTCTAGTAAATGAATAGCAATCTCAGGTCTCAGCTCTCTTTTATAACAATCTCCCCTCTCGCTACCCCATGTATAGGTAAAAGATAAAAGGTATAGATAAAAGTCATAAAGTACTTAATCAGAGAGACAATGGATATTACTAAGCTGGATATTAAGGAGATAACTTGATAAGGCAAAGGGTTGAGTTTATAAGAAATCGAAGTGTCTTGCGATTCATTCCAAATTTCTTTCATTATACTCCGTACGTAGCCTATATTAGACGTCACCCGCGTTTTTCTACGCAACTAACGTCTATTCCACTTTGCGACTTTTTCGAATGTTTTGAGCCCAGGTTTTTGAGCTCCAAACATTCAATTTTTTGACATCACTTAAACTTTCGAAGCTCCCGCAGTAGCAAGAAAATCGAATTTGCTTCAAAGGCTTCTATTTTCCGAAAATCATGAAAGTGGATCTCACCAAAGAAATCGATCAAAGGAATCGAGGAATCGATCTTGCGATGCATTCTAAATTTCTTTCATTATATTCCGTGCGTAGCCTATACTAGACCCCCAACCACGTCATATCAAAAATTTTAAAATGTCATTTGATGTATCTCTAAAACTAAAGATTACGGAGCAAGAGTAAGTGGAGAAATCCAGGGAAAGAAGTGACTCCTACCTTCGTGTAGACATCTAAATAGAAGTTAACCCTCGAACGCGGACGTAAACCTACTGTACTACTTCCTTATAAATTTTTAGAAGGATGTAGTATTGATATGGTATATGTACAATGATCCTTTCCAACTAGAGGTAATAAGTGATAGTCCCTTGAGCGTGTTAAGGTGGCTTTGAAACTTTTTTTCGGCTGTACTTTGATTTACCTGCTTCTCATAATAGTATAGTACAATAATTCTCATAATCTCCACTCAGGGAGGGGGCACAAAATTGTCCGAGTTAAGGAAATTTCGAGTTATCGAGTAAGGTTTATGGCATTGACTTGAAAGAACGAAAATGTTCCACCAGTTAAGGAGATATTCGAGTTATAGAGGTTCCAGTTAAAGAGACTGCACTATATAAACAAGATAGTATAGATTTTTGAGCACTATCATTGTTATCAATCGCTGATAGCGTTTTTGTTAGCATTGTTGATGTACATTTTAATTGATACCCAGCTGGCACACAACCTTGTTTCAACGTTAATCTAACGTTAGATGGACGTTGTGAACGTTAGATTAACGTTGAAACAACGTTGTGTGCCAGCTGGGTACTGACTTTTATTTGCTTTTCTTTTGGCGACATTCGAATTAAGCATAAGCACAACTGTTCTTATAGTCAACACATTAAAAGGGATTAAAAGTTACAGACGGGAGATCTCACAGAATGTCGAATTAGCATCAAAGTGATAATCTGACGGATTAGGTTGCTTCGAGTTCGAGTTCTATGCAGGCTTAATAAGGTATATATTTGCAAGTTTGTATTTTAGTAGAATCAGTTTGACCTTTAGGAAGAGATGCTTTGATTGTTCCATATTTGGTCATGTGACTCGTATTGACCAAACTCCATTCTCATCGATGGCATCTGGTTCAAAAAACATTTCCAAAGATGATACAAGAATTTGTATTTTAGGGATGGATGACCTTATTGAAAAGTTATGTTATGCTAATTGGTCTCCTACGTCATCAATGTACATAAATTTTACTATCTTTTGAGAAATTGGTCTAAAACAGTACTATGACCTTATCAAAATGTCATGCAAATTGGTGTGTTTTCTACCATTTTCGAAAGATTTATCTAACCTTTATTAGTCTCAATAAAAGCCGACATTGTTCTTCTAGGGATTTCTTATCACTTAAGTCTTTACCACTGGAATAAATAACGCTTGTTACACTTCCATACAAGGATACAAAGTATTTGATTAATCAGATTTATTTGACACGTATGCAAAGGAAAATATAGTCCTTCCAATTTGCGACTGTATTCGAAGGCGACCCGAAGGCACTCTCTTTCATTACTCTCGGGTACCTAATAGCGCCGCCCCCCCCCCCGCTAATTAATTTTTCCAGGACATTCTTATTCCAACCCCCTCCCCCTGCTTATTAATTTTTGGGAAAATGTTTTTGAAAGTTCCTTCTTTTGCCCTAATTCTGCTGTATTAGCCTCCTTTTCAAAAATTTTCGCTTATTAAGTTTTGAGATTTTTTCCAACCCCCCCCCCCCCCCCCCGCTTATTCCAATCCCCCGGCTATTAGGTACCCGAGAGTAGTTGTCTATCCAATGGTAGATTTAGTATAGTAGTGTTGCATAGGTCTACCGAAACTGAGGAAGCACTTTTTGAAAGTTGGGATTTTTGCCCCCCCTTTTAAAAGTAAAGTATCTTTTTAAAAATGATGCAAGCGATACGAAAAGGAAAATTGTTGGATATTTTTCTCTATTTGGCTAAAAACTGCTATTACTAAGGTGCAAAAAGCAAAAGGTGCCGAAATTATTTGTCGAAGGCGCCTTATTCCACCCCTTGCTTTTCGGTGCCACCCAAAAAATCGGCCGCTTATTGGAGGGGACAGTTCCCCCTCTGATTCTCCAGCCACCACGGTACTGATTTCTGCACTTACTTTTCTTTGTAAGACCCAAATTAGGGTTAGGTGCTGACATTCAGATTTGTGCTCCCATACTATCTGTGGTTAATAGCGACCGTAGTACAGTGGTAGAGCATCCGGCTACGGTTCGCAAGGTTGTGGGTTCAACCCCCAGCCGGGTCATACCAAAGATTCCCAAAATGGTACTTGATGCCTCTTTGCTTGATGCCCAGCAACTAAGAGAAGGATCAAGGGTAAGTGGAGAAATCCAGGGAGAAAGAGTGACGCTCTCCCCTACCTTCGGGTAGATAGCTATCGAAAGAGGAGCCTTCGGGTCGCCTCCGACTGCGGTCGCAGACTTACTTACCTGTGGTTCACAGAGGTTCTGTGATTCAGACTAAAGAAGGGTTGAACCCACAATCTTACCCGCCGTAGCCGAATGTCCTTCGCCCAAATATCGCCTTCTTTACGACCTTTAATGTTGCTTCAATTTGTTTTAAGGACTTAGATGCCTTAAGATATTTGACTAGTTTTGAATTGGCTACGCCATATCTAACTTCGATTCGAGCGTAAAACACTTGTTGCGTGTAAGGGTTAAAATCCTGAAGCTTTCTATTATGTAGGCTAGTTATGGCAGCAAAAAAAGGACGGACGATTAAAAATTGAACAAATGAATGAAAATGAGCTTGCTGTACGGCGCACATTTTGTTTTATAAGCAACTCCAGTTTTTGGGCCAGGGCTGGGGTTACTTAGCATTCTAGCTCATTTTGTGAAAAATTTGCTTTGACCACTCTTGATTTTATACCATATATTCTTATTGGAACAATAGCTATCGTTTGCCATGGTTATAATATCCAAAAAGCTTTTACTTTACGAGATGGTGAAAAAATTGGCTAATTTGAGCCCTGGAGCATTTAACGACTTGGTTGCTTATAAAAAAAATGTGTCGAAAGTAGGATGTACTCAAGCCCACTCATTTGTTTTTCTTTTCAATGCTGGTCTCGTGCTTTGCTTAAATGTCGTTGTAAAATCTGTTTTATTAAGGGGACCGTTACCTATTAGATACGGTATGTTCTAGGGGTTGGCTCAAACCAAAGCGTTTATTTTAGTCGGCCTGACGACTCAGAGATAAAATAGATTTTCATTACCAGACATTTTTTCTCCCTCGGGTACGCCTTAACGCTCTATGAAGCTATAGTTCTCTTTGAGTTGCTTGGTTAAAATAATTTAGGTTTTCGAGAATTGCATAATCCGCTATTTTAACGACCACTCCGTTATGTCGGGAAGGCGGGCATCTTTCATAAAAGGAGTATTGGATTGTAGTTTCTCATTCTTTCAATTTTTAATCCTTGAATTAAATTATAATTATGGCTGTTGTAACCTCCTTATTTTATGAGAAAGCCTTTTATGGAAATAGGTAGGCTCTCTAGGGTCCGTCATACGTTACTTAGCTTGAAAACCATATAAGAATGTAGACTACACTTTTGTGCTTAACTTTGTAGTTTTTCGGAAAAAATCACCCCAATAGCATTTTATAATAACCTCACCCATTTTATGAAATTTTCCTGAAAAAGTGCCAAAAAGTGCCAAAACCTTCATTTTCCTAGGGTTTTTTGGGGGAAGTCACCCCGAAATCACTTAATATTGACCCGCCCCCATTTTATGGATTTTCTCCCGGTGTATCAGCCCCCCCTGCTTATTCCACCTACCCCTACAATTAAGCACAAAAGAGAAAGGCTTGTGTAGGATAGAGTTGAGGCTATATCAGCTTGAAATTCACTTGATGATTAGACTACGGTAGTAAACCACGTCGTTGTATTTCGCTACAGCTTACCTATTCAATGAACTCACTACGTTCACTGAATAAAACTTTCCAAACATTTTATAAGCTGTTCAAGGAAACGCAGACGATGAGCTTGCTAGTCTACTTGATGATAAGGGTTCTGACTCGCCGTGCTAAATTCGTACTAATAAGGGGTTAAGGGCGAACTGAATGTTGCGACTTTGTATTCCTATATCTTAACCCTTTGCGTGCCCATGTCAAGTATATTTGACATGGACACGGAAAAGCCCTTTTTTTTGCCTTAAAATGGACAAAAAATAAGGTCGTTGAAAAGAAGGGGCAGAAGGCCAAGCGGTCAAAGGCTTCAGCGCCTCAAAACAGGGATTCTTGGTTCGAATCCCCACTTTTTTCAATGTTCCGTTCAGTTCATAGATAGCCGAGTCGGCTGGCCTTAGACCCCGTGAAAACAATCGAAAAACTGTCTAAAAGTCCTAAATTACTGGGTTATCCACGTAAAATATCGACTCTAAAAAAATTAAATTGATTAATGAATTGAATAATCAATAACTAGAAGGAGGGGTATTCTTTTTAATCCGAAAAATCCGTTTTTAAGTTAGTAAGGGACCGTAACTTTAAGCTTGTAAGGCGGGCCTGTCTTTTATCAGCAAATAGTTCTACTTCCTTGACGGTCACGTAAATAGAATCTGTAGTTCATCCTTTTTTCTGTTTGTATATCCCGTTTATTCTTTTGATTTCGCTTTTATGTATACTGGCATATCGAGGCCAACGCGTGCCAAGTTGGTGAATATTGAGATATTCAGTAGCTATGGTACCTCCTTCGTGATGTTTTAAATGTATTTACTCGACTATGAGTCATTCAGTTCAAATTAAGTCAAGAGCAAATCCAGCACCAGTTGCAGATACGCTTAAGCTTTGTATTTCGGAATTTTCCATTTCTGTCACACTTTCTTCCGCCCATCTGCCTGGCCGTTCGCTCTCAACCTACTCATCACTAGACGATGTTATCGTCCGTACATTGATAGTAAAGACTTTAAAATATTATACGCGCGGTATAGTTTACAGCCGTTATGGTGGCATACAGAAAAAATCGGTGGTAGAGGTTCGAAGAGACGACTGGCAAACTTTACCGGCTGTAAACCTTTTTTGGCAAAAAACCGTTTGTGAATTTTCTTCGGTTTTGGGATTTTTTCTTAGATAGTGGTTCGTCTTAGACTATAACATAGTCAACCTGTTCACCAAAGCTATTGGCTGCCTGTTCAAACATCATTTGCCTTTTAGTACCGCCCACATAGCGCTATCAAGCTAACGATCACTATCGTCCGGCGTTTTTATTGCCACTATATGTTCTGCTCCAAATAGGCCGAAAAATAGAATATTCGATCTCAATAAAACTGAGTACAATGCAATGCTTCGCCGCCAGGAAAAGTAGCCTTATCGTAATTCAATCTAGGTTTTACAAAAAAACTCGATGACAACCAGTCAGTAATTAGCTAATACAGAGGAGTCTAACTCGAACCTCTCTGTTACTTGAATAACTCCTTAACTCGAACAAGTTTTCAGGTCCTTTCAGTTAATTTTACTCTATACCGGGTGGGCTAAAAAAAACAAGTCCAAATTTCAAATTAGGATGTTTGACGCACTATTCGTTTTTTTAGCTGGCATCTTTGGATAGAAAAAAATAAAGATATTATATTAATTCTGTGAAAGTTTGAGAAAGTTTCACGCATTCAAAAGAGAGTTAGAAGATATTTCAGGGACCTATCTATTTTTAAATTGTTTAAAAATTGACGTCAAGTGAAAATATTATCAGAACAGGGGAGAAACTAAACAATACCATGAAATTTTTCGATGCTAAAACTTGGCAAAAAATCGGGAAAATACTTATAGAATAAAAGTGCAAAATCGTGATTGCACATCTTTTTTCGATCTATCGTCAATTAAGAATGAAATATGGACTTGTTTTTTTTTGCCCACCCGGTAACTCAAATTTCCATAACTCGAACAAATTTGTGTTCCCTGTGCGTGTTTGACTTATAAAAACTCCATTGTATAGCCCTTCCCCTTTACAGCTTCAAGCTACCTATGTTAGCCCTTCCCTTTTCATTCATTACTCAATATTTCTGCTGATATAAGCTACTAGAAATTTCATTCGTTGATGATTCTTTTCATCGCAATTTTCCATTTAAGGAATATAATTTGACATATGTTTTGGTCAATTAGTATACAAAACACGCAATATTTTGCTTCAAAATTTATTGTTATTTGAATTCATAATAAGGAAATAAACTTTTATTTTGGTTTCAAATTTTCAGTTAATCTGTAATAAAAAACTTTTTTGGACATGACGTAATACTTTTTTGGAATCTTCTTGAGTCACTACTTTCAACTTCCTTCCCCTTGGATTAGAGTCATTGAGCAGGGTTAGATTTGAAATTCTTGCACTGGGTGAAATAAGAGATTTCCAATCCTGGAAATATCTTGAAAATGTGATGTAAATATGGAAATATGACTTTTCTATATTTCCAAAGTTGTGGAAATACCATATTTCATGATATTTCCAAATCTGAGATATCATATTTTCAAGTTTTAGAATTGGAAATATCATGAAATATGGTATTTCCACAACTTTGGAAATATAAAAAAGTCATATTTCCATATCTACAAAAGTATATGGAAATATCATATTTTCAAGATATTTCCAGGATTGGAAATCTCTTATTTCGCCCAGTGTTGGGTTGGAAATGAAGCCACTTATTTTCCATCCAAACGCCACACAAACGCCAATCTGAAAGTAAAACCCTTCGCCAGATTCTGAAAAATATGAAAGTACTAGATTCAATCCGTCATTTTAAATGCGGTGCAAATTTCAAATTTTCTTTTTTTCTTGCTTGAGAAAGGTTGTAGATTCCTCTACACCCCCTTCGGGACTTTAAACTCAATTATTAGAACCATTAGTTTAATCACTGGCGCACAGTATATGTATTTAATGCTATCTAATATTCTAGTGGTGGATTGGCGGCCACCCTTGCTCAGAGTGGGCTTATTGGAGAGGGATTGTTGAGCTTTTGATGTGCCACATCCCCATTCGGCCCAATTTTTCTTGTGCGTAAGCAAGAAGATTCTGTGATTCGACCTGACAATCCCAAAAACAAGGGCTAAGTTCAGGCCTCCCGATTCTAGTTTCTTGACGCAGTCTGGCAAAATTCCATAACTCAAACTTTCCAGATGTTTAAAATTTCCCATTCTTCAGAGCTTTAGCGTGTCGGATAAAAATCCTACTCCAGTCACCGATAAGCTTCAATATGGTCAACTGAGTATGGGAACGGGGTCATTACAGTTTCATCTTGTCCACGGTCTAGATAAGATGAAAGTATCGGTGTATTGGTGATCGATATTTGACACAGGTATTGGTTGGCCTTGGACCTCCCACACCACAGCAAAGAAATTATAAGAAAGAAAAAATCAGGACACACAAAGTTTATTATTTTCAAGATTACTTTAGAAAATATTAACGTCTGGATTCTAAAAATCCTCATATATTGTGGTGCCTCCTATTCTATATAGGCCTCGTTCCTCTACAGGACAAGTAAGTTAAGCTCATATCCAGTCCCTTAGTTATGGGTACAAGATCGAGCTATTATCTCTCGGCTAGTTTTAACTCTTACAAACTTGACCTCTAAATATTAGAAAATCCCTTCTCTAATTGAAAAACAAACTTTCCGGGTGTGTTAGCGCCTCTCTTCTCTAAGAACAATATTCCATCAACGTTAGAAAACCAAATCACCGATCATGTCTGGTGATTGTGCAATACTTAATCACTGTGTGTTTTGATTCTAAAGGATGATCATATTGAGTCACCTCCTCGTGGTTTTTTTTGCAGAAAACAAATATGAAAAATTAACCCTTGATGCGACTACAATTGGCGCCGAAATATATGGGCATTTTTGGGTATTTTAACGTTTTTCAGAATTTAAAGATCGGGCGAGAATTGCAGTTTCAGTACTTCCACTTTGTTTCATTGGATTTTTCGATTTGGGAGGGGTTAAGTGGCTTCTAGGCTATATTCTCAGCCTTATTGGAACATTTTTGAGCTTTTAGATCCTGAGATCCTAAAAGGTCCTAAGTGTTATATTTCATATTAAAACTCTGCTTTCCAACCGTACTTTGAAGCACTTAAAAATCACTTGTGGTTTTCAAATGTGAGGGAATTTCCGCTTTTGTGCCAAATATTACGGTGGGGATTGTAGTCTAGTAAATATGACATGTGTCAGATGGGGCTCCTAATCTCCTGTAAGATTGGCCAAAAATTCACCCCCTCCCCACAGCAATGCTCTTAAGTTTATTCCCCCTATTTGCGAATGATGCTTGGGTTTAAAAAATCCCCCCTCCTACTACATAGATGTATTTGTTTACCGCTATTTTTGCTTAAAATAAGCCTCATTTCCTGCGTATAGACTGATTCAGCAAAATCCAGTCAGACACTATCTTCAACCAAATCTCAAGCAAGCTGCCTGCTCCTAACTCACATAATTTTAACTCACTTTAACCCACGAAACAAAAACAAGCTTGAAACTATACACTGGTCCAAACGGGACCACCAAAAGCCTTGGAGCTAAGCAAGATGATACTAAACCATCCTGTACATATTATTTCTGCCATCTCTTAGAAAAATGGCTGATCATGGGTGAAAATGGCGGTCTACTAACGGTTTTTTTCTGCTTACTGATAGAACCAGATATTACCCTGAGATTTCCTTTTTTCAATTGCTTCCATCAGTCGCATAATTTAAGCCAAGGATGTATGAGGCCCCCTAAGCGGTTTGCGTAATGACGTGATAGGGACTTTTTTGAAGCGTGATTACGTGATTTGGAATTTTTTTCCGTAATTGCGTGATGAGAAGTTGAAACGTAATCGTGATTTGAAAACATTTTGAGCCGTGATACAAAATTTGGACTTTTTCACAGGGTGTGTGATTAGCCATTTTTTGGCTGATTTTCGTGATCGTGATTGAAAACAAAAAATTGCGTGATATCATGATCAGAGTTACCGCTGTGGGGCCTCATATATGGGGGACAAGGTTGGCTTAAATGTTTCTCTCTAGAAGATAATTCTATCATAATATCAATAGAAACCACATCTTAGAACATCATGATAGAAACCAATTCTTTTAGCCCAGTGGATAGTGATTTTTTTCTCCGTTACTTTCATTTACCCCTCATTTAGTCTTTAGTACTAGCCACCTTAAAATGTTCGAGAATTCAGTATATCTCATCAAAAGGAAAATGAGCTTTTCCAGAAAAAAAACATATATCCCTGTTGAGGAGGTCAATTTCCGTTCCAAGAAGATAAGGTTTAAGTATGTCGTGAAATTCCATAGGATGATACGAAAATCTGTCAAAAGTAACTGGAATTCCATGGGGGGGGGGTAACTTTTTAAAATCCTACAAAAATTCCAGAGGTATTTAAACCTAGAATTACCTAGAATCCTAGGGGGTTACAGCATTTCCAGCAACAAAGGGTCGAATCTCCTCAGCAGGGGTATACGGTTTTCTTTTGGAAAAGCCCAATGGTAATACCCTACAATTTCAGGGCCATGATAACTTTAAGTTCATCCCTATTTGAAATTCAAGGAAAAAATTTCTAAAACCATCCCCACTGGGTTTTTCGAGTTTAAGAACAATAAAATTTCTAACTCCATTGGAATTTCGACCCACGGTAGGAAAAACTTTCACCGGGCTATACACCTTTTCGACCGTAGTCGCACGGTCAGGCGCGTGCCACTTTTATTTAATTTACCACCCTAAACTCGATCCAATCCTTTTTTTACACTTTTTTCTATTATCTTTAGGTGCGAAAAAAGGACTGGGACGGTTTTAGGGTGGTAAAACGGACAAAAACACCCGCGCAGCAATTGGCGGTTAGGGTCGAAAATGTGTATTAGAAATGGTAGTTGTAGCTACGAGGTTCGAGTTGTGGTTCCCATTTTATGAATGCTTAACAGCCGGGAAATATAGTCACATTCATATGCAAAACGAACCGTAATGACAAAATGTCAATCTAAGATATCTGAATTATTTTGCTACAACTCAATCGCTAGGAAGGAAATTTGTTTAAAAGGGATAATCTTTTAAGAGACTTTGAAGTTGAAACTAAGGCTTATGAATTAATCGATGACGCGTTTAAGCCTAAAATTTTCAAGTGTTTCTAGGTCCTAAATCAGTGAATTTTGAATGACGGTTGAAAGTGTGTGAAATAACGCAATAGAAAGTCTATTTAGTCTACAGATTCGTATAAAGCAAAACCCTCCAAACTCATTCTATCCCATTGGGCTTTTCCAGAAATAGTTCGTGCCCCCCCCCCTGTTGAGGATATCGTATATCCAGGGGGTTAACGATTTTTGTTCAAAAGTGGATATCAAGGGGGTTAAATATCTACAAGGGAGCGGATATGTATCCAGGGGGTAAAGTGTCTTTTCAAGTAAAAAATACGATATCCAGGGGTAAGCATCTTTATAAGAGAGGATATCCAGGGGGTTGAGCATATTTTTAAAAAGTGGAGTCTTTAGTCTTTACTAATAAAGTAGGATATCCCGCAGGGGATTCGATACTTCGGAAAATCAATATCCTCAACAATGGGTGTAAAATTTTTTTCTGAAAAAGCCCAATCACGCATTCACGCAAACCGCTGATGAGTACTAGCACCAGCGCAAAACTTATTTTCTTATGATTATGTAATGGCAAATATTTTCCAAAATGCAAATATTTTGAATCTCAGTAAGAATTCCACGGAGATAATATTTGAATAACGGATTCTATTGCTGGTTACCCAGCTGGCACACAACGTTGTTTCAACGTTCATCTAATGTTCACAATGTCCATACAACGTTAAATGAACGTTGAAAAAACGTTGTGTGCCAGCTTGTTAGGGGAACGCGAGATAAGACACGCCAATAACATCTTTATTATGTTCATAAGCAAATTCTTAACAATAACAAAGTTTATCATCTCTTGTGTGTCTGCTGTTGGTTGTTGGGTATCAAGCTGAGTAGTATCAAGTACCAATTTCGTACTAATTACGAAGTCTTTGGTATGTCTTGGTCAGGGATTGAACCCACGACCTTGCGAACCGCAGCCGAATGCTCTACCTTTGCACTACGGTCAAGGAGAGTGGGTGAGCTCTGGGAATTTGACTTATAGCTTGCTTTCTTATTAGACAGAAACCTTTTAAAGTCGTACACATTTGAAGTATTTTCCTTCATCAGGGAATGCTGTATCTATCACGAAAGGATTTTGAATGAGTAAAGGTACTATTTGTTGAGAAAATAATTCATTATTGTTGTTAAGGTCTTTTCAACGTTTTTTGAACGTTTTTTCAACATATTGTTGTTGCTTGGTAGGAGATTATTTTGTTGACAAATATGACGGAATTTGAGGGGTAAACACCTATATAAGAGGAGTTGTGTCAAGGGTTTTGCAAAATATAGAACTTGTTTAGTGGTTTTTAACAGAGATTGGATATATACGTCGAGCTTTGTGATTGTACTTTAGAATGGCTTGTTTCACGAGGTAAATATATGCGTAAATTTTAAACAATATCTTATGAGAAAAATGCTTTTAGTTACTTGCTTAGATCGGTTAGCTTCAGTCTTTTACAAAGTCTGCATCAACTGCTTTTTCATTGCATTAGGGCATTAGGATTATTTTCCTAACTGTACTACAACTTATAGGTCCACACATTTCAATATGCATGCAATAAACTCTCTCAACTTGAACCTCTATAATAACCAAAGTATTGCTCCTCTGAGCTTGAAAGTAGATCGAAATGCTCTCAATAACTCGAATTTTGTTCCTTGAAGATCGAATTAGAGAGGCAACAGTACTCTAAGAATTTCCTATATAATACTCTTTTGAAAAATAATATAAAAGAAAAGGTTAGTCTGCTTATTACTAAATAGGACATAATGGGGTAATAGGGTCTGTTAATCAAACGTCCAGTTTTAGAGTAGACGTGTGTTTAAAGCTTTGTAAAAAAAGCTGTATAACAAAAAGTGATGGGAACCTAGTTTTGTCTGGCACAACTTGTAAACATTTCTCGTATATTTCCTTTTATAGATTCTGCAAGTTTATGTTGTTGATGGCAATCGCCGGATCTTTCGTTTCTGCTTTCCCATCCAGCGGGCATCATTACGAGAAACCGGTCATCGATCGGACCTTTCCGTGCTTCAAAGAATGCGGAACATATTACGAACAATGCGTTAAAATATCGCGCTGCTTTCAATCCCGTATATCGAGCTAAGAAGCTGGACGAATGCGTCCAGAAAAGGACTTTCTGTGAAGCTTTAAAATGTAAAGACTACCTGTGCTGTATGCGAAAGTGTGAAATAGCCGATAATCAATGTATGGAGACTTCGCACAAGAGTAACCAGCAAATGATTTTATGTATGCAACAAAATTCGCTGTGTCAGCATAGTTGTACTGCACGAGAAATGGACCGTGAAAATGACCCACATCAGGTTTATCAAACGTAATATTACAATGACCATGGATCCTCAGTGGTGGTACAAATACGAAGAGAAAATGACCCACATCAGGTTTATCAAACGTAACATTACAATGACCATGGATCCTCACTAGTGGTACAATACGAAGAGATCTAAAAGCCCTTGATTGATCTCGTCTTTTGCATGATTTTGAATTATAATTCAAACATAAGACATGATCGAAATGGAAATAGTGACTAATATGACCAATATCTATTCCTTGGCTAAGGTGTTGGATACTTCTATTGGAGTCATGATATGGACCAGTTTTCGAGAAGAAGAAAGTTTGAATTTTGACAAAGGCGTCACTGGCAAAATGACCAGGCAAATGTCATTTTCAAGAGTTATGAACTCTTTGAAAAACGTCGAAAAAAAGTTTTCCAGGTGTTTTTGCAGCAAAGACGTTTGCAATCTATTAAAGATATACATTGACGTTTTATATACGCAATATTGAACTATATTTGAAACATTTGACCTAAAAGATGCTCCAAATAGCTTTGAAAACAGGATAAGACACTGTGTTATAAGAAACATTATGTTTTTGAAGATAAATTGACGATAACAAGCAAGATATTTTCAAATTTTTAAGTTGTTTTGATTTGTCACTCCCATAACATCATTTGTTTTCTTTTTCAACATTATTGAATCTGTCTTGACCAATAAAACATCCAGAGCTATGCACTTTCACAAACGTTGCTTCAACGTTCTTCTAACGTTATATGGACGTTGTGAACATTAGATAAACGTTGAAACAACGTTATGTGCCAGCTGGGTTTTCACAAACGTTGAGAGAAGAATAGGTTTAGCCATTCGGAAATAAATTTTGTACCTTGTACTCTAATAATCAATTACTCGAATTCTAATGCTATTCTGGAGTCTAATTCCCAAAGCCACTTGCAACACTTTTTGTGAATTTACTGATATATGGACGTGATACAATCTATTCGCGCGCGCTCTCAGAAATTATTTTTTGACGTGGCATGCTCCGAAAAATTCAACTGCTTTTAGACAACTGAGGAATTGTTTCCACAAAGGGCCACAAACAAAACAGAATGGTAACTTAACAAAATTCGAAACGAGAATGAAAAACAGAAAGATAATATTTAATTATTGAAAGAAATGACATTTAGCTTTAGACTTGAAAATAACGATAGATTGGGATTGACGGAGATCGTTGGGTAGATTATTCCAGACTTCAGTACCATTATGAAGAAACGTTTTAGAGTCATATTTGTTTCTTGTTTTTCGAACACGTAACTTGTTTTCCCTGGCAGCTCTGGTGTTCACACCTACTAGCTCCCCTTTTTCATTCCTGTTACCACAGAGAAAGAATCGTTTTGTGAGATAGAGGAGAAATTTTATTTCCTGCACTGTTCAATGTATGCTCTTTGCTGCTGAAGACAATACAAAATATCATTCGACCAATTTCTTCTCAAGCACTTATCTGTTCTTTGGCTGCAGCCTTTTTGACTTTCATCACTCGTATTATCCCTCAACTGCTTTTGTAATGTTTACATTTTTTGTGTGAAACAGGGGTGTTAGAAAATTTATTTTTAGGAGCTCCCGGGGGGGGGGGTACTAGGGTTGGCGAATAATGAGGGGTATGTGCGGACGGAACCTCCGAAAACCGACCCTTAGAGAGACTGATTTTTGCTGAAAAGGTGACCCTTAGAGAGACTTTTTGAAATGTTTTTTTCGATTTTTGAAAAAAGTCATACCCTTAGAGAGACTTTATTACAATTTTTTCTCTGGAAATCAAAACATTTCCTAAAAATCCTGAATTTTCCGACCCTTAGAGAGACTAATTTAAAACTTTCTGATTTTTCCGACCCTTAGAGAGACTTTGAAAGTTGAAAAACCGACCCTTACCGTCCGCACATACCCATCATCCATTTTTGCCTAAGTACCCCCCCCCCCCCGGGCTGTAACTTTTTATCTAAAAAAAGATACGAAAAATCTGAACACATATTTGAAATCAGCAAGGTAGGTTTAAATATGTAAAAAAATTCATGTCATGATTTTTTAAAAAATAAAATCTTCATTTTGTTTATCTTCTTCTTCATTTTTCAATTTTTAAAAAATCTTTTATCTTTTAGATTATTTATTTATTTATTTATTTATTTATTTATTAAAGGATTGAGGTTCAAGGCGCGCCGTGGGCCTCTAAGAACCTATCTTTTTACAAACGCTTGTTGTTACAGTTTTCTTTAAGTATAATTTTGTTCTGGGGCTTCCCCTGACTTTAAATTGAATAGTTTTGTCTTTCATTTGAGCATTAAGCTCGCGTGCTCTCTTGCTAAATTCTTTGATTGTCAATCGTTCAATAATTGTAAGGTCTTCTGTTGCTCGATAGGATGAAGGAGGGCCTTTTTATGTCGTGATGGTTCTCAAGACTTTGTTCTTGTCTTCTTCATTTTCGAAAACTACCTTGATTGGTCGATACCTCCCTTCCTCCTCTCTCTCTTCCGTGAATACTCCAATCCTCTGTGTGTTTACAATTTTTATGTCCTTGATACCCAGTTGTAATCCAAGGATTCTGTACTTTATGAATTTCTCGTCGTAGATTTTCGTTGTATTTTCGGGATCCTCCAAATTTTCTTTGATTCCATGGAGAATTAGATTGCATGCTGTGGATCGTTGTTTGCCGACTGTTTCACTTCGAGCCATTTTCTCCACCTTATTTGATTGTTGATTCATCTGTTTGGATACAGCTTCAGCATAACTAACCTCTTTCAGCTCTTGCTTCTTTTCGATTATGATGTTCTCGATCTTTGTTTCTATCTTCTTCTCGAGTATGCTCATCTTTGTTCCCAGGTTTTTTTTGATTTCTTTTGTAATAACGTTGAGGTCATTTGATTTCAGTTGGGAGATTTCTTCATTTTGAGCTTTCATGATGTTTTCACATGCTTTAATTTCCGTTTGAAGTCCTTCGATTTTGGTGTTTCTGCATGTTTCAACTCGTTCCATCAGCTCTGGTGAGATCTTAACGCAACTTTGACATTGGAAACTTCTAGATTTAAACGTTAAGCAAATCTGTATTTGGTAGATTGGTAGCTGGGAACAGTTATAATGAACATCTCTATGGCACTTCCTGCAGGTCAGAGTGTCTTTTGGTGTTGTTTCTCCTCTAATAATGCATTTTGTTGGGGTGCAAACCTCATTTTCAAGCGGCAATTCTTGGTCATTTTCATCGATTTTTTCCTCCATTTTCCTTGCGAGATTCGCCATTATTCTACTTGCATATATCTTTCCAACGGTGTTTAATTATCTAACAAAGCCTGGATGGGTGCTGAGAAAATGTCAAAAACTATTAAGCGTCCACATACTTTTGAGAAAGACTTTAAGTAAGAAATTTTTGGTTTTGATCGGCTTGGGAATTGAACACACGAGCTCGTGCACCGTAGCTGGATGCTCTAGGTTTAAATATGTAAAAAAATTCATGTCATGATTTAAAAAAAAATAGGAAAAATCTTCATTTTGTTTATCTTCTTCTTCTTCATTTTTCAATTTTTAAAAAATCTTTTATCTTTTAGATTAGTCTACTTGCATATATCTTTCCAACGGTGTTTAACTATCTAACATAGCATGGATGGGTGCTGAGAAAAGCTCAAAAACTATTAAGTGTCCACATACTTTTGAGACATACTTTAAGTACGAAGTTTTTGGTTTTGATCGGCTTGGGAATTGAACACACGAGCTCGTCCACCGTAGCTGGATGCTCTACCTTCATGCTATGCCAGCACCTCGAATAAATGTCTCCCAACCATTCCTTAAACTAACTGGGTGTAAAATGACTGACAGTAAACATTGTTTCCATTTCGGGAAAGAAATTCAAGCCAATGGAACCTAATAGCTACCTTTGCCTGGAAGTGAGATAGCTTTGTCTTAGACATTACCTTCCAATATTATATGAATTATTTTCTCCTTTTTCCCGGACACACTGAATCTGGCCTGTTGGCAAACAATTGCCAGAACTAAAAATTACTGTCTCGTTTTATTTCAGTTTCCGTGTATATTTTGTCTCTTACGCATTTCCTTTGATCGACATCCATCGAGTCCAAATAAAATAGGAAAGAGCTTTTGTTTGGTCTTGTTTGTTGAGAAAATAAGAAAGTTTATTAATATAAATTGGCTTGATTATCATCTTGTAACACTAGCGAAGGTAGCGTAATGATTTGATGAAAAATAAATTTTTGATTTGAATATTTATAAAGCACGCGTGGTAATAAGGTTAAAATGATGCTGAAAAGCGGGTAAAAATAATTTTTTTCATTTTACATCTAGAGTTTTTTTGCGAGATTTTAGTAGTAGGTATTATAATCATAGAGGTCGTATAATTAAGGATGTAATAGCCATGACATTCTTTTAATTTGATTAAGGTATCATCTTTGCAAAGGGAATAGGGACATTTTTAGCAAAAACATCGATTTTTGAAGGTTAAAATGTTCTTAAGATGTTCTTATTTTCACTGCTTTGTGAGTATTTTTCTTAGAGTCCGTAGGTACTTGGGCAAAAAGGGGCACAGGGGTGTGATCCCGTCAGTCGGCAAGGGTAGTACCCCGGAACGTGTACCTACTACAAAGTTTGAAATAGAAATAAGAAATTTTCTTTATTGTTTTATATAGTGCATTTTTACTGGTATTCTTCGTTCTGCTGACTCAGCACATTACGTCATCAGCCAACATCAACAAATGTATAAAAAGGTGCAATGACGCTCAAGTAAAATGTACCACTGGTCTCTTTGAAGATGAAAATGAGAGAAATTCGAAATGTTGGAATGCTTTCTGTAAATGTAAAGACGAATGTCCTAAAGTGTTTGATCAAATTCCGACACCGACGCCGACGCCGTCAACGACACTAAGAAGACTCCCGCCTATGTTCAAATGGTACGATATTAGAAACAGTAGTCCGTTCAGTTTTTGGGGTAAATCATTGAAACGAAACAATCCTTGTCGAAAGAAATGTAGCGCAAATCAAGATCAATGTCTAGCCTTCTCACAATCATTCGGTGATCGCATGTCTTGTTTTCGAAGGAGAAGATTTTGTTTCAGAAAATGTAAAATCCCAAATTATATCAAAAGTTGTGATATCATAAATCTCATAACAGGTCGCCCATTTTGCAAGTATCCCGGCTCTAGGGGCTAATGGGATGCAGAGAATGACGAATTGAAAAGTTGAAAAGGTACAATTTTGAAAACATTGAATATTTTTATTAAGCTTTTGAATGAGGCGCTGGCTGGGATTGACTAAAAATAATGAATCTTGAAAGAAAATACGATATTCAAAACATCGGAGTCCAGTTTTTTTTCAAATAGTCTTGTTACAGTGGAGTCTCTTTAAATCGAACCTCGATAATTCGAATGTCTCCTTAATTCGAACAAGATTTCTGGGCTGGAAGTTTGAAATGCCGTATAAACCATACTCCTATCAATGTTCGAGTTATGGAGACTCCACTAATATTTTTGTTAATAAATTTGACAGACATGGAAACCAATACACCTTTTCGACCGTAGCCACCAATTGCCACGCGGGCATTTTTTTGTCCACTTTATCCCACTAAAACCGTCCCAGTCCTTTTTCCCCACCTATAGACAATAGAAAAATGTGTCAAAAAAAATTAAATAATTAAGTAGACTACGGTCGAAAAAGAGTATGAAAAAACTGTTTAACTTAATATAATTTTTGTAGATGCTTTTCTGCTCTGCTTGATTGATTGTAATTGTTTATACAGTCTGTCCCGTAAAAAGCGGACAAATTTTTATATAAAGTAAAATCCTTATAATTTATGCCAAATTTTATGACTTGTATACTTAATATTTTTATCTCAAAAACCTACTCAATAATCTTGGGAATTGAATATCTATTGACAATACAAAGAAATTGTAATCCGCCCAGTTTAGGTGTATTCTATACCCAGTCTAGGTGTCATAGGTTGAGTTTGACGCGAAGTGAGATGGTTTCGAAGAGCTTTGCATTGTAGGTCAATAGGTCTTTTTCCTACTATACCATTTACCCTCGAAAAGGGTTCATTTTGACGCCTCTGTCTCACAGCCCCGCTAAGAGGGGCTTTTTCTCACAGTTGGGATGAAAATTTCTTTCGAAATCTCAATGGCGATTGTTTTAAAATGCAATTCTTTTCCTTGAGTTTTGAAGTTAGTTTCTCACCGGGGACTAAGTTTTGGCAAAAATTTTTCATTTTAGGTGGGGGTGGGGGTCCCACTTGTTGTGTGATACGGGTTGTATTATGTCTAATGAAGTTAACCAATGGTCAATCTTGTCTAATTCAAGAAAATGCTAACACCTGTTCTTCTTTCTTCTGAAAATCTTTACCTTTTTTTACTCAAATAGAATATGCTATAGTCTAAGACAAATCACCATCTAAGAAATAAGCCCAAAGCCAAAGAAATTTCGCAAACGGGCTTTTTGCCGAAAAGAGTTTACAGTCGGTAGAGTTTGCCAGTCGAAACTCTCCCCCGTTTTTTTTCCGTATACCGCCATAACACCACCCCGCCATATTTTCCCACCTTTACACTCATTGTAGGACTTTTATTATATTCGAATCTTTCTATAATTCGAACTTATTCCCAGTCCTCGTAAAGGAGAAACTTTTATAATGTACATTCCATAACTCGGTTCTCTCTGAGATTCGAACAAACAATTTCCCGTTTGAGTTTGGATTAGCGAGAATCAACTGTATATTTTCTCTTTTTGGAGAGGAGAGGTTTAAGATGATTGTCCTCCCCCGACGAGAACACTACTATACTGTGCCACATTTTATCGTATCTTTGTTGTAATTTTTGAAAATTAAAAAGCTTGTAAATTAAATATGATATCACTTTTATCTAAAAACAAATTCTTTAACCCTTTTCCAGACAAATTTGAGTTTATATACCGGAGGATATCAAAGGCAACGATAGGAGAATTCGACGCAAAGCAAAGTCGATACTTGATGTATGACTCGCCTTTGCTCACCTACACAGACGACGGTATTAGCGAGGTTAAGCAAGTGTTTATCTAGACCGTTCAATGCGATATCGTTGGCCTGTACATAAGATTTCACTTGCATGGTTTGCTTTGTCAAGTTATGTACAGGCCTACGATATCACATTGAACGGTTAAATAAACACTTGCTTAACCTCGCTATTTTGATGTTTTTGCCGTCGTCAAGTAAAGTGGACGGTGATTTGGACGGCATGTCAACTTTGCTCTACACCGTCTCCTTCGATTTATTTCGAATACATGCTCGCTTGTATGAGAAAGGATCATGTGGTGTAATCTAGGTCTTTCGGCACTGTTGGCAAAAGACTTTCAAGCCTACATGATATAATGTCTCATAATGTTTCATTTTCCGTGTGTATTTTGTCTGTTACGCATTTCCTTTGGTCGACATCTCCATCGAGTCCAAATAAATAGTATAAAGCCTTTGTTTGGTCTTGGTTGTTGTGATAATAAGAAAGTTTACGAATATACGAATTGACTTGATTATCGACATGTTAAACTAGTGAAGGTATGAGATGTAGTGGTTGATTTATATGATTTTTATATAAAGCACGCGTGTTGATAAGGTTAAAATGATCTCGAAAAGCAGGTAAGAATACTTATTTCAATCAGGGATATGTAATAGCGAAGCTGGATGAAGGACGAGAATTCCTTAGCGGATTGCTTCTTTGTCTTTTCTATTGTAAACTGTTCATAATAGAAATCCATCTCTGTCCCCTTGAGTGTTTATAAGAAAATTTTATAAGAAAAATGAAGCAGACAAAGTATTCATGCAGTACGTCTGTACATATTTTGCTATGATGTTCCCACTTTTCATCAAAATAATATTTGCAGAAGATACCCCAAAAGCTTCTTTGTAAATGACATCTAATTTTATCAGTGTGTGTTATAAATTTGAGAAGCTTTCATGATTCCTCTTTAAAATTTTGGATGTAAATATTTTTACAAATATTGTTTCAATTGACTTTTTTCCATAATCAGACATACCGACTCGCTATCTGAAAATATCAGCTAGAAAGTGATGCACCCCGCGGTGTAGCGCGGTATTTCAAATGAAAAAGTGATATTTATAATCTTACAGAAGAAATTTCTTATAACTTTACTAATGAAAACAATGTTTTTCTTTTTTTTTTTAATTGTCATTCGCCAATGTTTTACAGACCCTCTTAATAATCAAAAGTTTTTAATCGTGAAGGATAAATACAGAAGCAAAAAAATCCAAATTTCACGAGTTTGTCATTAAAAAAGTTAATTTTCATTTCAAATTTTAATGTCAGGGTACAGAGACAGAACAAGGCTTTTTCAAAAGTGCGTTATCCAGCTCCGCTATTACATATCCCTGTTTCAATTAACGTGAAGTTTTTTGACTTGGGAACTTACCTTGTCTGTACACAAACCCGATATCTACGGCTAATTTCAAAATTCATTGCCGTAGAGGGTCTGTTGTCATTGTCATTGTCGTACATTGTACTACGCTACGATAATCGTGAGATACACTCTGGTACAGAGTAGAACTTACCCAGACTCAAAATTTCAGAAAAAAACTCTTACCTCAACATACAAAGTTTATTCTAAAATTTTAGAGTCTGGTGCAACTAAAAAAGTCTGATACAATTTTGAATGACACAGTCTGTGAGTGAACCCTTGTTGACAGAATCTCAAAACTTTGGAAACCCAGGCAGACACACATAATAACTTACCATAAAACCTTTTACAAACTCAATAAACTTTCAAAACTACTTAAACTATATCCAAACGTCAGCCACAATCATAAAGGCTCATTCCATCAGCCATTTTGTTTAGAAATAAACCTGTGTTTTCAATTTCATTTGTTTATCTTTTTTTTTGTCAGCTTTTTCCATAAATTATGCGCGCGCATCGAGAAATATCGAAAACCCTGCAAAAATTCCGCTCAGTGACTGGGCGCGTACTGACCAATTAGATACACTCGCATATGCAGGGACAAATATCCCTGCAGAGGAGTTGGTTGGACCAGACCGTAAACCAGAGACAAGATTATAAAAAAACTAGATGATGAAATAGTTTACGGTCTGGGTATCCAGGCTAGAACTTACCGTAAGTCACTGCTTTCACATTGAAAATTTGCTGTATTTGTGGACAATGGGTCATTGCCGGTTGCCCATATGATAGCCATTGGAATGACAGTCTTTTAATTTTACATGCTTAAACGGCAGTCATCTTGGCAAAGGGAGGAGGGGAATGCTCTCATTTAGCTTAAGTTCTAATGATTGTCATCTTTTTGTGTTATAGTGCCTTATTACTGGTATTCTTCATACTGCTGACTCAGCACATTGTATCATCAGCAAACATCAACAAATGTATAAAAAAGTGCAACGACGCTCAAGTGAAATGTACTACTGGTCCCTTTCAAGATGAAAGTGAGAGAAATTCGAAATGTTGGAATGCTTTCGGTAAATGTAAAGATGAATGCCCTAAAGTGTTTGATCAAATTCTGACACCGACGCCGACGCCGACACCGTCATCTAAAAGACGCGCGATCTTGATGAAAAAAGGGTCAAATATCAGAAAAAATTCGATCCGTTGGAATGTTGGTAAAAAGCACTTGAAGGGGAAGGAGTTAGGGAACAATTCTGGTCGAGGAGTTGTTACTTGCTTCGTTGGAGTTGGGAAGTGGCAAGTAGCTTTAGTTGAGATATTGAAAAAATTACTGGCAACCGAAAAAGAATAAACATACATCAAAAGTACGATTTTGAAAGTAAATGTAATATGAGAGTAATGTATAACACATATAACACATATAATACATATAACACCTTATTTCCCTTAAACACGTGCGCTGAGAGCATGAAAAGCCATTTCCACCGTCAATTCATATCCATTTAGATTTCCTGCATCACATTGAGTATAAATATAATTCTTAATAAAATGACCTGAGAACCATTATATTTTACAATGCCATCAACATTTTTAAAAAAAGTGTCAATTCCAATATTGGAATATTCTTGTTTTCAAAACAGAAGTTTATGTTTCCGAATAGTCCAGGGAGAGTGTGCTAAAAATGAATACAATTGTGCATTTTTGACTAGAAAGCATGAAATTTGGTACAGTGGTACCTTAGGGGGTAAGAAATATTTTAAGCCTCTGACCCACTTCGGGAACACCTGTTTGTGTATTTTACAGACCAGAATGCCTCCCAGGGAAGAAAAAAAATTTTTATCTTCAAAGCATGTCATATGATATATCGTTGGAAAGGTTTTCTCACACTGATTCTAAAAAACAAATGGACTGGGTCCGAGTTATGGGCTACTGAAGTAATTTACAGACCAGTCTGCATGCCCGAAAAAATTTTTTATTTTTGTTCCAAAACATTTCATATCATATACCGTTGGAAAGGTTTTTTCACACTGATTATAAAAATCATCATGATATGTATCTCAAAATGGACTGGGTCCGTGAAATAAGCCATAGGAGTAATTTACAGACCAGAACGGCTCCCGCGCATACAAAAAAATATTTTTATCTCCAAACCATGGCATACCATATACCATTGGAAAGGTATTTTTACACTGATTCCAAAAAACATCACAACACGCATCTCAAAATGGACTGGGTTCGAGTTATAAGCCATGGGAGTATTTTACAGACCAGAATGGCTCATGGTCCATAACTCGGACCTAGTCCATAATTTCGAAAAAAAATATCACTCCAAAACAAAGAAATGGTTAGATTCAATCCGTTGTCAAAGATACGATTCATATTTTAAGGCTTCACTTTTTCTTACTTGAGAAAGGTTAGAGATTCGCTTCTAGCCCTTTGGGCTTATCTTCATTGCGTGATACCGTACTTTTGATAAGCGTTATCAAAATCATAAAACAGCGAAGTAAAACGACTGGGTTTAAGTCTGGGTTAAAATCACTGACCATTAAAAACACCGGACCTCAGATATCATACCCTTTTACACACTAGAAATGACTACACTACTTACAGATTTCTCGTGGAAGTGTGTCCAGTTTTGAAGTCGACTAGTTCAACATGTTGTTTTCAAATTTATCTTGGATTTTCGAACGTAAGAATTTCAAAACATTTGAATTGTGCTGTTGACGACCAAAATTGAAAACATAATGGCAGACTAGTTAGCTCTAAATTCGGGCAAGCTTCCTATATACGGGTAGCCCAATCCAATCAAGTAGTTAGATCAGTGCCCTTCAGTGCCCCTGACCAAGCTATATCCGCCATCTTTGGAATTTTTTAAGTCATACCCGTAAAGCCATTGTAATGTTGAAACTTTGCCCGTTGACAAACGGGGCTAAATCAGTAGTCTGCAAGAGCAAAGTAGATCTAGCGCTCTCGATGCGGGTACCACTTTCAAAAAGACTCAATGCAAAATTTCTTTTGATAATTCTGCTTTTTCAGCATGAAAAAGAATATCTTTAACAGTTTAACTTTTGTAATTTTTCTATAGAAGTTTTTTGTTCTGCTTAATTTTTATGGTTTTTACTTATAGTAAAAATGTTAAATGTATGTATTAAGAATTTTGAAATATATTGAACTATATCGAAAAATTGCAACAAAAAAATGAAAAATCCACTGTTAGAGAGTGACGACTTGAGGCTTTTTTGAATCTTTAAGATAACATTTTTCTATTTTGCAGAAGCAAAGTTTTCGAATTTCAAGAATGGAATCTATTCACTGAGATTAATTCGCTCCTAATTCTGGTATTTGCGTTCTGTTTCTTTCCTTTACAAGTTTCCTCACATTGATTTGTTGAGTACCGCCCCAACCCCTCCCCCCCCCCCCGGTGGAGAAGGTAAAATTGTGATCAGCAATGCACGAAAATACACATCAATAAGAACCACCTTCTTGTTGCTGAGATGGAATCATGTTTAGAAAGGACGCGCTCGGTGTCAATCCCAATGTAAGACGAAGTTTTAACCTAAGATTTCGACACAATTAAAGAATTTCAGCAAAAAGTGGAGGAAACTTTCAACACAGAAGTGTAAAAATTACAAAAACTTTTAGCCATGAATCATAATAAATGCTTCACTTCATCTTTCGGTGTAAACTTTGTTGGATATAATTTTCTTAAAATTTCATTTTTGGAAAAGATTGACCTTTTATTTTTTGTTCCCTAGATTTTTCTATATTTATATTATCATACACGCCTTTTTTATAAGAACCAGTAAATTTTGGTTGAGGCCGAGCTGGTTTAATTTTTTGAAAATTTTCAGACTTCTTACAATGTTCTTAATTTCTTTATTTAAAAACTTAACATGGGTTTAAATTCTGTTGAATTAAAATCGGTACTCCCTTAGTAATTTCTGAAATCTGGGGCTCAAGATTGTTCTTAATTTGTTCATAGGTTTTGGTCAATTTTCAGGCTTTTGTTCTTATAAAATTGTTCGTATAAAAAAGCGCATACGCGGAAATTTTTTCGTTTTCTTGCAAATTTTTGACTCTGTTGGAAAACTTGGAATGTTGTTAGTTCACAGTCCGTGACGCATTTCATGATTTTTTTAAGGCTCTTTATAAACAAGAAAAATAACATTATTCTCCACACTTTCGTTTACCGTGTAAACAGGTCTTTAGGATATAAATTTCTATGATTTTACACCCTATTTTACAAAAAGTACTACTGTTGCTGGGACCAAGGAGAAGAAAAAAATGGCACTCAAGCTAAGGTAATGAGTCTACTATATTTCAGTCTTAGAAAAATTTTCAAAACTTCGACCTACCTTCGACTTAGAGCCTTTTATCTATTTTATACGGTATAAATTCTGTATTGAAGAACTCGTTGAAGAAGGGAAACACCCCTGTCTCAGTGAAGGAAAATAAAAGAATTTCATCGGGTACTTACTTTTAATGACGTGAAAAAACTCAATAGGATGGTAAAATGTTTACCGCCAGACATCTTGATTAGGGAAAGGTTCTATTCTTCTTTAAGGGCGAGAGTATTGAGTTTTTGCTCTCCCAGCTGGCACACAACGTTTTTTCGACGTTCATCTAACGTTCACAACGTCCATATAACGTTAGATTAACGTTGAAACAACGTTGTGTGCCAACTGGGCTCTTAAAGAAACCTGCAAATAAAACTCCATGTTCTTAATGTACTATTCAAACGTTTAGTATTTTAGCATCGTTACTGGTGGCATATTTGCTGATTCAGCATATATCATGCAGACTCGTTCCAGCCCCCTCATCTTCGACTTCGACACTTCCATCCAAGTCAGAGTATGTACCTGACCCAATGGCGTCGAGAATCATGCCAACCCCAACACAATCACAAATTGTCCCTATACCTTACTCAACACGAGTTATGACAACTGAATTCGAAATTGATGATGGCAAAAGAACCGAAACTACATCCAGTGAAGCAAGCCCTGCTCGAAAAGCATCTACTGAAACAACAACAACTGAAGTCACAACCAGTGAAATGATGTCTACCGAAAATGTATCCACTGGAACGATATCACCACCCTTATCAGTGATTACCACTGAAATAAATACATATACTGAAATAACATCAACTGAAGTCACATCCAATGAGACGACAACCGAAAATATAATCGCTGGGATGGTTCCCAGGGACGAGCTTGAATGTGTCGCATTTTGTCTTATTCTTCGAAAAACATCAAACCGAAAGACTGCTCAAGCATGTAAATACGAATGTTCACATAGATTCGTTCCCAGTCCCAAACCAACAGATTTTGACAAGTGTGAATCAGAATGTAAGGTAGAAAGAAAAAGGTGTGAAAACCCTGGCCCAGAAACTGAATTATTGGTCGATTGTGAAGAGGAAGATAGATTATGTAAAAGAACTTGTTTGGTACATTTCAAAGGAGATGGCTTTGAGAACAAATTCACCACGAATAATCCGTTGACCACAGATGAACACGAAAGTACAACTCCAGGAGATGAGTATGTGCAAACAACTGACGAATTATGTTTTACCGGATGTAAAGTCAAACAACGTATTTGCTTCACAATCAAAACTGAAGATTTCCAAGAAACTCTCCTGTGTATGCAAGCTTGTTCAGACACTTGCTTGCATCATTGTAAAGCGAAAAAAATTCCAGCCGTGAAGCCGACTACAAAAAGAATCCTTAGTACGTGTTTGACAGAGTGTAAAAAGGAGCAGGTTTCTTGTCTAGAAGTTGAATATCGCGACCCCATTATTTGTGTAAGAGCTTCAAATCTCTGCAAAGAAAAATGTAACCGAGCGACTACCATGTTGAAACGAACTAGTTCCGTAGTCAGGGGACTCGCGTTACAATCTTCCGGCAAGCTTCCACGATTAAAAATCTCTACCTCCGTATCTGACACCCGACAAGAGAAGCTAGGATCACTGCGATCGCTCAACCTTGTTGAATGGTTAACAAAAAGAAAAGGGCGGTCCTCGAAATCACCAATAAGTACAGCTACCTCAGAAAATGAAGAAAGATCATCCACAGCAACACCACGCCTTTCAACGCCCTCATTCCACCAAAGTGTAGATTCAAACCCACTAGAAGAACAGTGCCTCGAACAATGCAGAAGAGAAAAGAGAATTTGTTGGGTAGATTGGGAAGATTCTACCCTTTGTTTCCAACTCTTCAACTTGTGCAATGGGGATTGTAACTTTTTGTGTTGGCGGGGGGTAGAATTTAAGAATGAGGGGTACTAGTAAACTACTCGAACAAAAGTGTACCATAATTTGTGGAGTCAGTTAGGATAACAATTGTGCAAATCGTGACAAAATCGTAAAATTTTGCACAGTGGTCCAAAATGGTCTATAGATGAAAATTTTAAGGGGAGACAAGTGTCAAATGTCACCTGTCACTCCCTGTCAGCATTTGTTGACAAACAAATATGTCACTCCAAAACATGTCATATTATATACCATTGGAAAGATAATTGAAAACTGAACAACTTTTTTGCCTACACTAACTTCCGAAAATGTACTCAATAAGAGTAAAATCAAAATAAAGTTGGAAAAATGACGTCATCGTTTGAAATAAAATTTTTTCAAAACCAAAAGTGTTTCAAACTCCTACATATTATATATCGTTGAAAAGATAATTAAAATTCTGAACAACTTTCTTGCTTACAAAAATTACTGAAAATATACTCAATAAGAGTAAAATAAAAATAAGTGAAAAAATTGACGTCATCATTCTTGGTATAATTTGTTAAATTAGCTGGTGTCTTGAGTTCACAGATGTTGATTTAAGGGGCCGTCGACAAACGATTTTCCTTTTTCTTAACGGCCTGAGGCCGTTAAGGTTCAGACCCCCTCCCCCCCTACGTCTTAGCGGCCAAGAAAATTCTTCAAAAGTAAATACTTTCACTGGTCCATGGCCGCCATGTTCTTTCAATTCGTAATCCTCAAAGTTCTTCTTTTCGCACGGAAAAAACATGTGGTTTTGAGCCGTGACCTTTCAATTTTGAAACTCCAAGCCCCGCAGCAAGTCAGGGCGGGATGGGTGGAGCAAGGAGTCAACTGAGGCGGAGGGAAAAATTGCCGACTTTCGTCACGTGACCAGTCATTTTTCTTGTCGAAGCATTAATTGGTGACCGGGAATAAGGTGAATGTCGTGTGGTTGCTTTGGTCTTAGCCTTTCTTTACATGTTTCTACATTTTAGACTGATGAAATTTGTAAGTGAGACTTTCCTTTTTTTTTAAACTTTTTTAACAGCATTGCAGTGACCCCCTCCCACCCCTTACGGCCAGAAGCCGTTAAAAAAAAGGAAAATCGTTTGTCGACGGCCCCTAAAAGTATTTAAAGTCTATTCGCGATAAGTGTGCACTCTTTTTTCATTTACCTATAACTTTTGAAGGAATTCTTCAATCTTTACAAATTTGGTATCATCGGAAAGATATTAGTGAGTGGAACAATTTGAAATAAAAAATATTTAAAACAATTCTAAAAATGAAGATGAAAATGAAGAAGAAAAAAATGAAGATCTTGTAGATAAATGCTATAACTTTCATTTTCACTGGAGAGATTTTTTGATCTTAGGAGGTCATCACTTTGAAAAAATTTCATTAAAATGTTTATTCAATATAAAGTTATGATATAAAGTTGATAAGTGATTGACCCCAAAAAACAGCAAAAAACAGCAGAAAACAGCGTTTTTAGACGTCAATCAGCTTATAACTTTGTTTGATATCTTTTGACTGAATGATTATTTTTGAAATATTTTTTCACAGTGATAACGTTCGATAATCAAGGATTTACTTCAGTGAAAATGATAGTTATAGCACTTTTCTACTAGATCTTCATTTTTTTCTTTTGCGTTTTCATCTTCATTTTTAGAATTTTTTTAAATATTTTTTTATTTCAAATTGTTCCACTCACTTATATCTTTCCGATGATACCAAATTTGTAAAGATTGAAGAATTCCTTCAAAAGTTATAGGTAAAAGAAAAAAGAGTGCGCACTTATCGTGAATAGACTTTAATAGTCTTACTGACAATGATTTCCCTAATTAGCCGACTTCAATGTAAAAAAGCCTGTATTTGCACTTTCTAGAAGTGAATAAATTGATTACAAGACAAAATAGCCAAGAAGAAAGATCGTTTTTCACTAGAAACTGTCACAATAGAGAAAGTTTTCCAACATCGGCACAACAAAAGGCTATTATCCTAAAATGATGGTAATGTAGGATTTAAGCCTCCGAAAATCGACCCCTGCTATTATTGGACCAGCATAGTTATGATGTATTGGGGAAAATATCGTAAACTTGTTGGCAGGGCTTTATTAGTATATTGACATTTACACAGTAGCTGTTGATGTTCTGTTCCGTTATGAAAGTAAGTAGGATTCGTTTTATTAGAATAGCCTACGCGATGGCTTTCTACCTCGTATCTTTTGAAATACCAACAAAATGTTTGGATTAGGTGCTTTAACTAAGCCTCATTTACAACTTTATTTACAATTAGATATTTTGCAAAGTCGCCTCAAATTACTACTTGGGCGAAATGGATATCAGGTATGTGTGAGCCATAAGGATCCCTTCTCGAAAGTCTCTAAAAGGGGTACAAAAAACGATAAATTAGAAATTGGTTCTCTGAAGGGGTCCCAAACTTACAAAATATCAAAAATTGAGTCCCTCAAAAGGTCTTAAAATCTGGTCATCTGAGCTAAATATTGGAAAAATAATCTTTAAAGGGTCGCAAAAACGTCGAAATCAGTCTCTCAAAGAGTTCAACGAGTTCAACTTTGGCTCAGACATACCCTTTACCTCGCAAACCTAGTACCCTCCAGGTAGCTACAATACTATAGCAACTAATTCTACACCCCGTTCTCGCAGACCCGGTGGAAAAATTGGCCCGATATCGTCTCCCAGCAGCTCCCAGCCATAAAAAGCAAGGAAATATCGATCCCATCGAGTTTCAGTCCCTTTTTTTAAAGCCCATTGGCTGAAAAATATCCTAACATGTCTTTGAGAAGGGGGTGTAATTGAATTACTGACTAAGTCTAAAAGCACTATCAGGACATCGTCAGCCTTAGAACTCCCAATAGTAAAATTGAAAAATATTTGTTGAGGGAGAGTCAAGATTAACCGGCGCAATGAAATTTCGTCACTTCTGAATTTTATCTTGATTTCAGAGATTTTTGTTAGATATTGAGTTGAAACTCGAGAAATTTGATGAAAAATAGCGAAAGAAAAGCATATTTTGCAGGAAAAGACTTGAAGATGTTGCAAACTAGCAGTTAGTCTGAATCACAGAATCTAAAGATGTCAGTAGCATATGATGCAGGTAAGTATACTCCAGTCGGCTAAAAATACCATACTTTAAGCCTTAACCTCCTAGCTGCTTCAGTCGAAAAAGTTGCAAAACTGAGAATTTGGTGCAGTTTTTCAGAGAAGTTTGTAAAAAAAGGAGTATACATTTTTTACATAAAAGTAAATTCACTTACTGATTGAAGAGTAAGACTATTTGCTTATGTTGAGAAACTTTCTCTATCATGGACAGTCGGGGTCAGGTGCTAAGGTTTGACAAATCATGGTATTGTCTGTTCAAATTGGGGTACTAACCTTTCTTAAGGCTCTGGCAGTTTTTATCCGTATTTTCAAAATTTCCTTTCTTGTTCAAAATAGCAAATTTTTGAGTCAAAAAGAGAAAAAATATCTGAAACAATTTACTGTCCGCTCTCATTAAGAGAAAAAAACAATATTTTTCCTATTTTCTTCACCAGTCTTGGTCAAGTCAACACGCTACTGCAAAAAGCGTGGATGTGAAAGAAATTCTTAGGTGAATGGAGCACCTCATTCAAAGCAAATTCTTTTGATTAAAAACAAGAGCCGCAAAGATGCGGATAAATATTTCCTTTACAAATGTTAAAATAATAATTTATGTCCTCAAAAGATTTCAAAGTGCTTTAAATCTCAGATAACATCAAGCAACACAAGTCCCTAAGAATTTCAAAATTTCATTTATGTTATTGCCAGTATTTACAGGATTATTCATAAGATGACTGTAGGTTCAAAGCTACGGATCACGGAATATATCCAAGCTGAACCCGACTGAGAACAACAATGCAGTAATCAAATAGGCTGGAACTTTAATTTTCGTTAGGTGCGCACCGCCAATTAGAGTGTTGTTGAACACATCAAAAGACCTGATTATATAATTATTATTTTAAGCGCTGATTTCCAGAAATATTATATAGCCAAAAAGGGCAAATATTTAAAATGAAAGAATGACAAAAAGGAGAATATTTCACAGTAATAAAACCAAAGAAAATTTTATATATTTTCAAAATGAGATGAAATATTTTGCATTATACTTTCATATATAAAATATCGGCAGGTCCAAAATGCATAAAACATAATGCATATTGCATAATGCATAATGCATAATATTTAGAAAATGTCAATTTTAGAGGCTATAATAAGGAGAATTTGAAAGATAATACTTTCAACAAAACAAATATACCATTTTCTACCAGAAAATAAAGGGTAGAAAGCTGTAAATTTGAATTTTGGATGATGAAGAAAATCCATGATCCACTGAAAATGCTTGTCGCCATTTTGATTTTCTTAGTTGTATTTTACAGAACGTAGTATAATGTAGAAAAAAAAACGAAAATATCTCCTCCGTATATTACTTTTCTAACTCGAAAACGTAAATTTTATAGCAAGATCTTTATTCTTTTCGAACAATTGCTAATAAATTTCAACGGGTTTTCCCTTTTACAAAGCATTAACCATGATGTGAATGCTTTTTGTTAGATAAGCCAATATCCAGCCAATATAAATTAAAGAGCTTCCGGAAGCTAGATCAAAGAAAACAGACTTCGAATATTTATACATTCGAATGTTTATGTTTTCTTTGAGAAAGAAGAAGGGGGGAACCTTTCTGATCTGTTGTATCTTCTTATTATTTATGCTGACGGAAAACCCTTTGTTGTTATCGTTCGGATTCGAAAAGTAAATATTATGTCTGGGGAAATCCCTCTGATTGGAATGTTTACAAGAAACTCTTCTAAAGAGGTTTTCGTGGTTTTAGCCTCTGCAAAGGAGAGTTTTAGAAAATATAAAATCGTTCTGTAAATTACACAATACTATTATGCATTATGCAATATGCATTACGTTTTATGCATTTTGTACCTGCCGTATAAAATATTGTAAAAAACGTAAAAATTTAAAGTAACTTTTGGAGTTTTTTGAAATAATGTACGTGCTAAAAAGTAAAAATCTTTCAAAACAGGGAAACAATTTCATATTTTCCGACAGAATGCAAAAAAAAAAATCTCATTTTTATATATATACTGGGAAACATTTCATAATCTGAAAGAATGTCGATAGGAAAAAATTCCCCTAACAGAAGCCATTTTTTGATTTCCAAAAGCATGCTGCAAGAGCAAAAAATGTCACATACTTGGAAACAATCAAAATTTCCAAAAAAATGTCATAAAATAAAATAAATTGTCATGCAAGGAAATCACTTGAGTTTTCTTCATTTTTTAAATGCATGTGGAAGAAAATGTCAAGTTCACGAAAAAAGTTTCTACGTTTTGAATGCACGTGTAAGAAAATCTCCAAATTTATCACAAAAGTTTCCACGTTTTAAATGTACATACCGTAGGTCGGGGAAACTTCGGACAGATTTTCAAGTTTTTTCTTTATTTCTCCTGGAATATGAAAAAAAAAAAAAGAATCAACCAAACTTACTGTACATAACATTTGTGTTATTGTCTTTCAGAAAACAAACGTTACAAGTAAATCCGCCAGGTCATTATGAAAGAAACACCATCTCAAGTTCAGAAAGGTTAACTTCGTAAAATGTTAAACTTCGGAATGAATTGCCGTCACTCCAACGATCTACCATCATGACTGGATGCTGCGCCATTTCAAAACAAAAACATTGAATTTGAAGTGCTATTTGTTAAAAAATACCAAGAGACAAATTTGCGTGAGCCGAGAAATTAACGACATAAAGATACGGATTGCGCTTAATTGGTCATTAATTTTCTGGGCGTGCGATGGAAGTGTGAATAATAAAACTCATCAACCAATCATTAGTTTTTTGCACGTAATTTTTTATGGACGCTAAACACGTGATGAGAGGGTCTTCCTCAGAGTGAATTGGTGAAACAAACACGTTTTATAAGAACTTTTTCGATTAGACTGTCTCGTTTCCTTATGGTTACTATCATATCGTTATATTTCATTAGATATTTTTCTTATTTTTCGCAGGACTTTCGGATGTTAAGTTCTAAATATTATTTTTTTTCGGAAGCCCATAAACTTTACCGACTTTCAAATAAAGTAGCAAACGGTCTTTTTAAAACACCCCTGTGTCGACTCCCGCTCCACTTGAAAAATTGGGCCGAGATTTCGTACCCGGTGGGGAAACATCTTTTCAATTTCAACCTCGCATTAGAAAATTGAAAAAAGTACTTCAAAACACCCCAATAGATTTGATAAAAATTTCAACCCTATTTTTAGTGTTGTTTTGAGTGTGAAACATGGGTATTATAGAGATAAGCGAGAGAGCTAAATGTTCATTGTGAAAAAACTGTTTCAAGTTTTATTTTTTGCAATATGAGAATTTAGTTTTGATTCCCGTATTACATTATACATTCCCGTATTACGTATACATGCACTTTAGTGGTTTCAATGAATCAGGATCAAATCAGCAAAAAGCCATCGCCATCGCTGTGGACAAATGGCTGTTTCAAGTGAAATTTGATGTTCGCTAAAAATATCGCTTTAAATAACTTGAGTTACTGTTGACTTTATTCATATTCAACTTGAATATACTAGGAGGTCACGGCTTTTTTCTACACAGCCAGCGGAATAATAAAACCCAGTCTTTGATGAGGTTTCCGATTTATCAAGAGATAGAAAATTGACTTTATATTCAACAGTAGACTACAATTTTGATTTAGATAATTGTTCGACGATGGACCAGGTGGACGTGCGAGGAAGTTAGCGCGATCAAGATCATGGTTAAAGTAACCCAATATACTACACAAGGCTTGCCTAATTTTTAGTAGTGAAAGAAATTGGAACGAAACGCCGTACTGTAAATCACGCATTAAATACTAATTAAATGTTTGTTACCAGTGGGACTACGGGCGGTTCACAAGTTCGTCGATGCAGGTTTTATAGATTAGATTAAAAAGAGATGAAAAGAAATAAATACAAAATACCTACCGAGTAAGTAAGAACTTTAATGGTAGACTAGAAACATAATATTGTATCTCATTCTGCTTCATTACAGCTGTATATGTCTTACCTTACTTTAAATAAGACACCCCTATCTCACAGTGGCCCCGGTGGAGTTTTTTTCCAACAGAGAGGATAAAAATTCCCATTGATTATTTTGCCAAATTTTCCAGTGGGGCTGGAGGATCTGTGACACAGGGTGTATAAGCACATACCATTTGACGGCTTTGAAATTTTTGAACTTATCGTCTTTTGATTTGAGTTAAAGGTTAAATGTTACGATTACGAAATTTAGTTTGTTAATTATATCGACTATATACACCCACTTACGGATTTAAGACGATAGAGCAAGTATGTCGGAAGCATACGAAGGAGTGCAACAATAGTTAAAGACAATGAAATTACAATTACAAATCTCTTGATCTAATAAGTTCGACAGGGTCTATAACCGCCTATAAACCCTCCAGTAACATAGTGATACAGAGGTTTCTTGAGTCAAAATGATTGTAAGCCAGCAGCTGTAAGAACCATCGGCTGTCATATCACCAAAGCGGCCTTTTTGCTAATGATATATTCGATTGTCAATTTGCAGTATTTTTTTCACCGGGGACACATTCATTAACATTAGGCAAAAAAGGAACAGGTAAACAGGTTCTATCACAACCATTCAATACAAAATGTTTAAGTGGAAACACCCCTGTCTTGACTACCGAGATGATAAAAATGTTTTTAAACTATTTTTAGCTATTGTTAAGGGGCTGAATGATGATAACTTAGGGGTAGTTTTCACATCAAAGCCACAATAAATTGATTATATTTATTTTGGAGAAATTCGGCACCTGGATCTGGCGAAATCACTGATCACTTTAGGCGTACAAACGAGCGCAAAGTTTTGCGAGGCCGAAATAGCGCAAAGTTTACGACAAACTTTCACGAATCGTTAATTTTAAAATTTTTAAACAAATGATGGCTTATTAAAGGAACAGACAATTCTTGAATGAATTAGATTGCAACCTTTGTCTTTTGACTTGTGAATGAGGCTTTTTCAGGCTAAAAGTGCAATGAATCCGTGCGAATCTTATATTTATTACAGCTTTTTACAGATTTTCTATTGCGTCAAAAACTTTTCGTCTGCATAAACTTTCGCGAATGGCCTGAAAGAGAAATTTCTTTTCTGCATAAACTTTCGCCAGCAGAATTTTTCGCGACTTTTGCCAAATTTTGGCCCTTTTTGGCGAAAGTAAATGTCTTTGAAAATTCTGAACAGGCCAAGTTTATGCTCGTAAAAATTTCTCAAAAGAATTAGAAATCTATAGAACCTCAAAATCGTAATAAATATCAAATTTTCGACATCATTTTATAGTTTAATGCCTGTTATAGTCGAAGAGCAACAGTCTTTATCGATTTAAGGTAATATTTTTTCCATTTTAAGGCAATTTTCATTCAAAAGTTCTCATTTATATCCAACGATTCGTGAAAGTTTCTGCTCGCGAAAGTTTGTACGCCTAAAATACATACACTACTGTCACACCACCATGGAAAGAGCATGACAAACGCGTCTTCAAGTGTACCGGAGGCTCTTTAATTAGTTACCATAATCTTAGATTTAAATCATTAGAATTTGCATCAACATATTATGTGGATCAGATGGTGACTTACAAGCAAGCATTTTCAAGAATTGTTTTGACATATTCTAATGTTCTAATGAAGAAAATCCACCATCATCGACTTCTAATAAAAAAGGGTTTTCCCTTTACCTTACTTTATACTATAAAGCACCAAATTATCTGCCGTTTATCATCAATGCCTGGTGACGTCAGAACAAGTTCTATAATTGCTTCGAAATCACATTATGTTTCTCTTGGGATTCGTTTAAGAAGATCTTTCTCGGCTGACGGTAAAGCTATTCTCGCAGTGACTTTCTCGGCGAATTTATGGAGCAAACTTTGAAGAGCTATTGAAGATTGAGGAATGCATATTTTTAGCCCAAATAACTTTTAACGTGACATTCAATGTCTCCCTTTTCATCACGTAAATAAAATTATGATGTCGCCCGCTTTAGATATCCAAAATCTCTTTACAATGGA